>NC_077229.1:49117386-49169886 GCF_027887165.1 Monodelphis domestica | reverse complement strand
CACGTGTGTGCGTGCACGCCAGTGGGTAGGTTGGGGGGGGGGGGGAGTGTGAATCACAAAGGAGGAAGCCATCTGCTGATGCTGCTCACACAGCCTCGGCCCTATGACAGGCACACACACAACTGATAGAGATTATGGAAGAGGTGGGAGAATAGAGACATAAGAATAGCGTGCATTATCTGCAAGCTACACAGTATTCTCCCCAGCTTTTGATCTCTCTTCTCAGGGATTCATAAGTATCCTTTCTATCTCTCTATCTACCCCCAGAAAAGAAAAAGAAAAACCCACACTTGGCTGCTACTCCATGTAAAATGCATAACTTTCCTTCAACTATTCAAACATGGATTTTTTTTGGGAAGGAGAGAGGTAGGAAAGGAAAAATGGTTGCAAACTTCTAGGATTTTTCCCTCCCTCTTCTCCTGTTCAATTCTGGTTGCATTGCTCAAAGTTGAGTTTTCTATGAAAACAGGACAACTGAGAGCATCCATGATGAAAGGGAGAAAGTGGAAGGGGATGTTTTTGGCTTTCAATTCAATAAAACAAGTATTTATTAAGGACCTACTCTATTCTAGGTAGTGAAGTGGCTAGAACCCTGGGCTTGGAGTCAAGAAGCTGTTGCTTGGTTGTGTCCTACCCTCTGTGACGCCATTTTGGGTTTTCTTAGCAAAGATATTTGAATGGTTTGCCATTTCTTTCTTCAGCTCATTTAACGGTTGAGGAAACTGAGGCAGAGTTAAGTGACTTGCCCAAGGTCAAACAGCTAGACAGTATCTGAAGCGAGATTTAAACTCAATTCTTCCTGACTCCAGCTAAATAGCACTATGGATAGAGCACTGGGCTTGGAATCAGAGAGACTCATCTTTGTGAGCTCAAATCTATCTTCAAACACTTACTGAGCAAGCCACTTAACCTTTCTTGCCTCAATTTCTTTATCTGTAAAATGAGCTGTATAAGGAAATGACAAACCATTCACGTATCTTTGCCAAGTAAAAACCAAGTGGTATCCCAAAGAGTTGGACATGACTGAAACAACTGAACAACAACAAAACAACATATTTCAGGTATTATGTTAGACATAGAGGGGGAACAAAGGCAAAAAATGAAACTATGGCTGCCTTCAAGTCAACAAACTGCATTTATTAAGTTCCTACTGATGTGGGTTGGCAGTGGTAAATGGTGCTTTAAAATCTTAGAGAAAAAAGAATCAAAGCAAAACAAATCCAAAGAGAACTCAAAAGCAGAGGATGTTTATATTAGCACACACATATAATTTACATATTTTTAAGCAAATTGAAAACAATGTGGAGTTTGTGGTTTTGCAATAATTTTAACACATTTGTTTATTTAAATGTTTTTGTTGTTTATTATGCATATAATAACAATTGAAAAAACCCATATAATGTTGAGAAATATGTATATTCTTTTATTGTTTCATTTAGAAGATACCATAAATCTCTCAACTGTTTTCTTCAGGAATTTCTTCAGTTCCATTTTTTTCTTTTTGCTTATCTTTCTGTTAGAGTCATTCAAAACAGAGAGTAGGGTATTGAAGTCTCTCGTCATTACTGTGTTACTATCTATGTCTTCCAACAGCTGAGATATTTCCTTTATGATTTTGGATGCTAAGATATTTGGAGTGTATAAGTTTATATCTGATATTGGTTTGTTGCCTATGGTTCTTTTCAGCATTATATATTTCCTTGTTTATCTCTTTCTGGTTTTTTTGAGTGTTTACTTTTTTTTATATAGTATGATTACAACCTCTACTTTTTTGGATTCACTGATATATATATATATATATATATATATATATATATATATATATATATATATATATATATATATATACATTTCCCCCCATCCCCTTAGTTTTATCTTGCTTATGTCTTAATTGAAAAAATGTGTTTCCTATAAGTAAGAGAATATAGTATCTTTTTCATTCCATCTGTTATTCTTTTTCACTTATTGGAATGTTTAATCTGTTCATGTTTAAGGTTATTGCTTACCCTTGAGTTGACCCTACCCTTGCATACATTCCTCTCTATCCCTTTCTGCTCCCCTTCATTCATTTCAGGTGTCTTCCCATGTTATAGTTTAATCCCACCAAAAACCCAACATTGATTTGCTTGTAGGCACACGTCACCAGGTTCTGTCCATAATACCCCATATTCACATCCTCACTCTTACCTCCATCTATCTTCCTCCTTCACTTCCATCTTCATGTGTGTGTATTTATATTTAAAGTTTATAACTAGTCTTTGCTGACACTCTGTTGCTGTTACTATTCTTGGCTGCTGCATTTGTTCATTGCATTTCTGTACTTTGGGAGATTCTGGAAGCAAATAATCTCTTCAGTTCTCATTATCTTTCTAAAAATGTTTCAAATGACCATTGTTGAAATTTATCTTTTTTCATGGATAGTTAAGCTCACATTACCTAGGTGACTCACCCTGAGTTCCATTGCTCTTTGGAACATATTATTCCATTCTCTCCTGTATTTTCTGGTAGGTGCAGCATAGTCTTGCATTTTTCAGATTTCCTTTCCTTTGCATTTGAAGGTCTTTCTCTTGATTGCATGTATAATTTGTCGTTTCTGTATTGAATTGTTAAAGTTAACCATTATATGTCTTCGAATTTGTAGTCTTGGATTTATATTTTTTAAGATGTGATCTGTGAATTCTTTCAATTGATATTTCATTTTCTTTGTCCAGAAGTTCTAGACAATTCTCTTCTATTATTTCTTGCTTCAAAGTGTTGAGATTTTTTGTCCTGTCCTGTTCTTCTGAGAGATCTATGATCCTTGGGTTGTCTCTATGCATTCTGTCTTCAAAATCAGTCTCTTTTGCTTGTATAATTAGCATATTTTATTTTAATATTCTTCTTTACTTCAGCTCTCCTCGATTGTCTTTCACTTCTCTAGATTTGCATTCCCAATATATTTTTCTTTCTTTTGTTTCTTTGGTAAGATATCATGGATTCCAATTTTTTTTATTCTTCCCATTATTTTTGCTTTGCAGAAAAAAAAATTCCACCCTCATGATTCTCATTTCTCTTTTTAATTCTTTAGAAAAAGCATGTTGTGGTTCTGGGTTCACCTCAACTTCCATGGAGTCCTCTGTCTTGTCAAGTATTGGATCATTTCCCTTTATTTTGCAGTATTTATTCATAGATACTTGAACTTGTTTACTAGATCTGGAGGCCGTGTTTCCTTCTTTTGTTAATGTTTTTCCCATTGATTTATCTGTTTATATTCAAGTTATTTGAGTTTTCTTCTTCTTGAGATTTTGGGGAACTTAAATATATATATTTTTTCTTTCCTAATTGTTCCCTATTCACTTTCAAACATTGTTCCTTCTGATGTGGATTCCTTGGGGGATCTATCTCAAAGTTTCTCAGCCTCTTTCCACATGGAGCATTAGCCTAGTCTCTACCCCAAATGACTTTTGAGTGGTCAGAACTGACCATAGCTGGATGTTGTGCTCTTTCCCTCAGGCTTAGTAGAGTGCTTCATAACCTTCTTTTGTACCCCAACACCACAGAGTAATTTGTCATGGTGTCCTGCTCCAAACCTTCTGTTCCTTAGTTGGCCTCCAACCAATAGTACAGAGCTTTGCAGCATTGGTACTATAGGGTTGTGGCCACTGGCTATTTGTCAAAGTTTGTTCCATAGCCTGGAGCCAAGATTTCAATGGCACTGGAAGGAGGGAGGAGAGACCCATGTATAGGGGGTTGGTTTTGTGGTAAGTCTATGTGCGTTTTGTGGGTCTACTAGGGCAATTTTATTGCCCATAGTATGGAAGGTGCTGAATAAGTTCATGGGTATTTTTTCCCCTAACTTCTTTTGGATTTTGGCTATTCTAGACCATGGATACAGCTGTAACTGTCTTATCTTTGGTGCATAACTTACACTATGAAGACTTCTGAGGATCTTAAGGATAAGAGAAAATATCTAATTCTCTATGCCATGTGACCCAGAAATTTGTAAATGTTACTAGAAAAATAAGGAAGTCACTGGTGCAGACTTGGAAATCTTTTTGTTATGTAGGAATTTCCTTGTAATGGTATTTGAATGATGGTTGTGAAAAATAGTTCCTAATATAGCTTAGTCAAAATATCCCTTCTTTTTTATAGTGTAAAGGTTGAGCTCAAGGACTTAGAGCAGGAGGCCCTTCAACCCCTCCATTTTATAGATGAAGAAAATTACTAGTTCAAGGTCATACAGGTACCAAGTGCCAAAACCAGGATTTGAATCCACATCCTTGAATGTCACATCTAATACATTTGCAGCTAACAAGATGAGGAGCATCTTCCCAGAATCCTCCACTTCCTGCTCTAAGCCTACTTTGATATTTGTGGCCAGAAATTAGACAGGTTAGTATTTAATCAAATTAATGGATATCTGAACAAGCCAGTTTGAAAAAGAGCCTCAGAGATGCCCAAGGCAGAGATGAGGTTAACATGGTCATGGAAGTGACCTTCCTCAGTTGGACCAGTCTGTTCTCAGGACCAAAGATGTCTGTGTTCAGAGGAAGGGATCAATCTACTAGAAATGACAGCTAACTTTCAACTGGCCTTTCAGTTGCCTCCTTCTTCTGCCTTATGAACTTCCCTAATTCCCCCTCTTACCTCCCACAGTTCCTTATCAGGCTTTGTTTTCGCTTAGGGCCTGGGAAAACAAATGGGAGGTCACCAATGAGGATATCAGTGAGGATGAAGTGGAATTATGATGTAGGCTCACAGCATCCTAGTTTTAGATCCAGAAGGGAACTTAGAGACCATCTAATCCAAACCCCTCATTTTACAAATGAGGAAACTGAGGTCCATGGAAGTAAGTGACTTACCCAAGGTCACAGAAGTAATAAATACTAGAGGCAGAATTGGAACTCAGGCCACAATATCACAGTTCTATAACTGGGAGAGACTTCAGAGGCTATATAATCCAATCTGTATATTTTACAGATGGGGAAAATGAGGTCTAGAGAGAGACTATGAATTAAAATCATTGGATCTTTGATTGAAAATTAGAATGGAATTTAGTGTTTATGTAGTCCAACCCTCTTATAAAATAAGAGATAATAAATGTATAACTTATAATAACATATTATAAATATAATAAGCAATAATAGATAATAAATAGTAATAACAAAAATAGAGGAGATAACTGAGATGCAGAGAGAGGAAGAAACTTGTTCAGGTTTCTTGAGTTAGTCAGGACCATGGGATAACATGTTTAGAGCTGAGAGGAATTATAAAGGTTAACTAATCCAACCACGGATAGCTAAGTGGCACAGTGGATAGATTGGTGGGCCTGGAGTTAGGAAATTATTGCTATTCAGTTGTTTTTTCATTATTTCCAACTCTTTGTGACCCCATTTGGAATTTTCTTGGCAGAGATACTGGAATGCTTTGCCATTTCCTTCTCCGGCTCATTTTATAGATGAGGAAACTGAGGCAAACAGAGAGTTAAGTGACTTGTCTAGGGCCACATAGCTAGTTTGCTATTTGCTTTTCCAGCTCATTTGGCAGATGAGGAAACTGAGGCAAACAAGGGGTTAAATGATTTGCCCAGGATCACATAGCTAATCAGTGTCTGCGGGTGGATTTGAACTCAGAAAGATGAATCTTCTTGAATTTAGGCTCTATCTCCTGTACCACTTAGCTGCCTCTGAAATTGGAAAGACCTAAATTCAAATATACCCTTAGACATTTACTAGCTGTGTGATCCTAGGCAAGTCACTTCACCCCATTGGTCTCAGTTTCCTCATCTGTAAATGAGCTGGAGAAGGAAATTGTGAACCACTCCAGCACTTAAATCTGCTGGCCTCAGTTTCCTCATCTGTCAAATGAGATGGAAAAGGAAATGGCAAACTAGTTGTGTGACTCTAGACAAGTAACTTAACCCTCTGCTGGCCTCAGTTTCCTCATCTGTCAAATGAACTGGAGAAGGAAATGGCAATCTGCTCCATTATCTTTGCCAAGAAAACCCCAAATGGGTCATGAAGAGTCAGCCCCAAAGGACACGCCTGAACACCAACATCACAACCATCTCATTTTACTGAAGAAGAAATTGAGGTCCAGAGAGGGAAAGCAATTTGCTCATTATCATCCAATTAAGTGTTTGAGCTGGAACATTCATTCACCTTTAGGCTTGACATCCCAATGCTGTTTTCTCTTTCTCTTTCTCTGACTCTGTCTGTCTGTCTGTCTGTCTGTTTGTCTCTCTGTCTCACTCTCTGTTTCACTCTCTCTGTCTCTGTATGTCTCTGTCTCTCTGTGTCTCTCTGTGTCTCTCTCTGTCTCTATCTCTGTATGTCTCTCTGTCTCACTCTCTGTTTCACTCTCTCTGTCTCTGTATGTCTCTGTCTCTCTGTGTCTCTCTCTGTCTCTCTCTGTCTCTATCTCTGTATGTCTCTCTGTTTCACTCTCTCTGTCTCTGTATGTCTCTGTCTCTCTGTGTCTCTCTGTCTCTGTCTCTATCTCTGTATGTCTCTCTGTCTCACTCTCTGTTTCACTCTCTCTGTCTCTGTCTCTGTATGTCTCTGTCTCTCTGTGTCTCTCTGTCTCTCTCTGTCTCTATCTCTGTATGTCTCTCTGTCTCACTCTCTGTTTCACTCTCTCTGTCTCTCTGTCTCTGTCTCTGTATGTCTCTGTCTCTCTGTGTCTCTGTGTCTCTCTCTCTGTCTCTCTCTGTCTCTATCTCTGTATGTCTCTCTGTCTCACTCTCTGTTTCACTCTCTCTGTCTCTGTATGTCTCTGTCTCTCTGTGTCTCTCTGTGTCTCTCTCTGTCTCTATCTCTGTATGTCTCTCTGTCTCACTCTCTGTTTCACTCTCTCTGTCTCTGTATGTCTCTGTCTCTCTGTGTCTCTCTCTGTCTCTCTCTGTCTCTATCTCTGTATGTCTCTCTGTTTCACTCTCTCTGTCTCTGTATGTCTCTGTCTCTCTGTGTCTCTCTGTCTCTGTCTCTATCTCTGTATGTCTCTCTGTCTCACTCTCTGTTTCACTCTCTCTGTCTCTGTCTCTGTATGTCTCTGTCTCTCTGTGTCTCTCTGTCTCTCTCTGTCTCTATCTCTGTATGTCTCTCTGTCTCACTCTCTGTTTCACTCTCTCTGTCTCTCTGTCTCTGTCTCTGTATGTCTCTGTCTCTCTGTGTCTCTGTGTCTCTCTCTCTGTCTCTCTCTGTCTCTATCTCTGTATGTCTCTCTGTCTCACTCTCTGTTTCACTCTCTCTGTCTCTCTGTCTCTGTCTCTGTATGTCTCTGTCTCTCTGTGTCTCTGTGTCTCTCTCTCTGTCTCTCTCTGTCTCTATCTCTCTCTGTATGTCTCTCTGTCTCACTCTCTGTTTCACTCTCTTTGTCCCTGTCTCTGTATGTCTCTATCTCTCTCTTCTCTCTTTGTCTCTCCGTGTCTCTCTGTGTCTGTCTCTCTGTCTCTCTGTGTCTCTGTCTCTCTCTGTATGTCTCTCTCTCTCTCTCTCCTTCTCTCTGTCTCTCTCTCTCCTCTCTCTCTGTCTTCCCCCTCTGTCTCTGTCTGTTTCTGTCTCTGTACTTACTGTGTATCCAGCACTGTGCTAA
Source organism: Monodelphis domestica (assembly GCF_027887165.1). Classification (NCBI taxonomy): domain Eukaryota; kingdom Metazoa; phylum Chordata; class Mammalia; order Didelphimorphia; family Didelphidae; genus Monodelphis; species Monodelphis domestica. The sequence continues at coordinate 49,162,314 of NC_077229.1, read as the reverse complement.
GCGTTGTACAATCATTATCTCAGGGATTCTCACAACAACCCTGGGAGGTAGGTACTATTATTATCTCCATTTTACAGATGAGGAAACTGAGGCAAAAAGTTAAATGACTTGCCCAGGCTCACACAGCTATTAGGTATCTAAGGTCTGATTTGAGTTCTTTCCACAGAACTACCTGGCTACCCCTAATTTACAGAGGAGGAAAAAACGGAGACCATATCTAAGTATTGAATGCAGAATTTGAATCCATGTCAAAAGTTATCTAATCGAACCCCCTCCTCTCCCATTTTACAGATTAGGAAACTGAGGCCCAAGAAGAGTTAAATGAATTGTCCAAGGTGACTGAAGTAATCAGTAGCAGAGATGGGATTCAAATCTAGGTCCTGGGACTCCCCTTTCCTCTTTGGAAGACATCCTGCTTTCTTATCTGTTCCATGTTGCTTCTTTCTGGTAGGGCAGGGGTCCTGAACCTTATTTATGTCTTGGAGTCCTTGGGCAGTCTGATCAAGCCTAGGAACTTCTCAGAATCATGTTTTTGAATGCAGAAAACCAATCCAGAGTGTCTCAAAAATCTTAGGATAGTTTTAAGCTTTAAGAGTTTAAAGCTGCAGTAAGACTTTTGGGACACCCTGTATGTAGCAATACAAAGGAAACCAGTTCTGTGGAATGATGTAATTTTTCCCTCTTTTCCCCAGAATCCCTCCCGGGAGGTCCAAGTCCAAATTAACCCCCACCACCCCCTGTAACAGAATGTCAGCTCCTAGAACTGTTTTCCTCTTTATTTTTGTATTCCCAGCATACCACAGATTCGTAGGACCCTTCAAAGAAGGCACTTTGTTATTTTTTAACCCTTCCCTTCTGTCTTAATAATAATTAGTAATAATCTTAGTAATAAATCTTAGACAGAAGAGCAGCAAGGTGTGACTTGCCCAGGGTCACACAGCCAGAAAGTGTCTGAGGTCAGATTTGAACTCAGGTTCTCCCAACTCCAGGGCTGATGCTCTAGTCACATAAAAATGCTCTGAGTGTGATTGACCTGGACAATCAGACCCTTTGGGTGAGTGATGAGTCAGTGAAGAAGAGAGAAGTAGAGACAGAAACAAGAGTTGGTAGCAGACTGAGGGAGAACAAAGATGCTGTTGCCCTTGACTTTTATAAGGAAGAGAGCATGATGAGGTCTACATGGGCTCCAAGACATCCGGTTTGATGGCCAATTGGAAGATGACATCATTGGACCAGAAGGACTCAGGAGGGGAAAGCTCTCTCAGCTCAACTCGCTCCCTGATCTACTGCACTTTACCATCAACCTGGCCAGCCTGGAGATGCCTCCACTCCCTTGGGGAGTCTGATCAGAGAGCCATTGGCCAAACAGCTCCGCCATGTTTTCCTCATCCTCATCTCTGCCTGCTCTGCTCCTTACAAGTCATCTTGAATTGGTCCCCTCTTCCAAACCACACTGACTTCCCAGCATTCCTTTATGTCTTTTTTTAAAAACCCTTACCTTCTGTCTTAGTATCCATCCTAGGACAAAAAAGCTGGGGTTAAATGACTTGCCCAGGGTCACACAACTAAAAAGTGTCTGAAACCAGATTTGAACCCAGGACCTCCCATCTCCAGGCCTGACTTTCTATCCATGGAACTTGCTGCCCCTTAATAAATGTTTTATATATCTCTCTCCATCTAGAAGATGATATTTGAACCCAGGAGACTGTCCAGGTGGAAGGGTTTAACTTCCATTTGCACTGTACCAACTCTCAAAACACTTAGGAGCTGAGAGCAAGACTCTGCCCTTCAGATCTTCAGTTTACTCCTCTGTAAAATGGGAATCCCAGTGTTCAAATTACCTGCCTCTTGGATTATCACCAGGAATGTACTTTGCCAGCCTGAACAGGGCTATATAAGTCGGAGCTGGGGGTATTTGCATACGGTAGGCCCTTAATAACTGGCTGTTGAATTGAATCGGATGGTATGGTCAGTTGTGGCAGTGGAAAGAGTCCAGCCTCTCTCCGTCCCCCTCTAAGTGATTCAGTCGGACAGGGTGATTGTTGGTCTGCTGGTGGCCTTGAGCACTGTTTCTCATGTTTTACTGAATTGCCTGATGCAGCAATAACTCAACTTTATTGATTGTGTCAAAAGCAGTAATTCAGGAAAGCTATTTAAATTCACGGGAGGAAGCGTGAGCAATTATAAGTGTCTACAGAAAATTATTCATCATTTCTCTTATTGGCTATTGAGTTTGGAGACAGACATTTTATGGAAGGCCGACGTGACCGTGTGAAGGAGCTGGTAATGACTTGAGTCGAACTCCCCAATCGGTGTGCGGCGAGCAAAAAATAATCAACAGTTCGGCTCATATAAATCTATATGCATAAAGGTTTATAGGGTATTACCAGAGGAGTGTGTAAGCGACCGGTGGTTTAAATTCATTTTGTACTTAATCCCAACAAAATCCACCCGGTCTATGCCTGCATCCCCTATTTCAGCCCATAATAACATTGTGATTTGCGATGAGGCAGGTGATTTTTTTGCAGTATTTCCCTGTAGTTAAGCTTTAATGAAAGCTTAAATCAAGGCTCAAGTCTAGTAGCTGACAAGCAGATGAGGCCCCAGCAGGTTGCAGATGAATGGGAGCTGGTGGGGATAGGTTGGAGGGGCACAGGAAGGAAATGGTATGAGAACAGTGGGAAAAAAATGTCTGTGACTTAAAAAACAAAAAAATGATCACCTAGTGGCCAGTCTTTTGAAGAAAAGCATCCCTGAACTTGGCTAAGGTCGTCCTTGAGTGGTAAAATGACTTAGAGTTGGAAGGGATCTTGGAGACTGTGGAATTCAGCTCTTCCATCTTTTTTTAAACCCTTAACGTGCCATCTTGGAATCAGTACTATGTATTGGTTCCAAGGCAGAAGAGCGGTAAGGACTAGACAACGGGGTTAAGTGACTTGTCCAGGGTCACATAGCTAGGAAGTGTCTGAAACCAGATTGGTACCCAAGACCTTCTGTCTCTAGATCTGGCTCTTGATCCACTGAGCCATCCTTCAATTCTCCCATTTTATAGATGAGTAAAACAGCCTGAGAGGGGGAGAAATGAGTTCTCTACCCATGGTCATGCCATCATAGACTGAATGGGATCTTGTTGGCCATCTAGTCCAATCCAGTCCAAGTCAATTCTATAATCTTGGGAAAATTACTTGACTTCTGTGGGCCTCAGTTTCCTCCTACATAAAATGAAGATGCCAGAACTGATGACCACTGACATCCCGTCTAGCTCTAACTCCGTAATGCTCTATGATCTCGCTCATTTTTTTTTCTCACGCAGAGATGACATGCCTATCCCCAAGGCCCAATCTTGTACTTGGACCAGAAAGACTTGAGTCCCTATACAGCCTCAGACACTTACTAGCTGTGTGTCCCTGGGTAAGTCCCTTAACCTCTGTCTGACTTGGTTTTCCCAATCATAAAATGGAAATAAAGTCACAGCCCCCTTCCAGGGTGATTGTGAGGATCCTATGAGATAATATCTCTAAAACTCATTGCAAACTTTCAAAAATTATATCAATGCTCGCTATCGTCATCGTCCTCCATCAACCATCGTCATTATTATCATCAATCAGCCAGTGTTCTGTCAGCCGAATGGTGGCTGAGTCTCCAGGAGCTCAGCGTGAGCAATAATTCGTTGACCAGTCTGGGAAGGCTTCATGGAGAAAGTGACCTCTGAGCTTAGTACCAGAGGAAGATTCGGTAAAGACAACCGAGGAGCCAGGCAAGGATTCCAGGGAGGGAAGAGCGAGAAGGCAGGAGACCAGCCCCGTGCAGGACGTGTTTAGAAAGGAGAGCCAGGCTGGTTGGACCATACACAGACCCCCGAGAGGAGCCAGGTCCAACGCTGGGTTAGAAATGGGTCCTGGAGGACGTCCAGCGCCAGGCTGAGGAGGCTGAACTTTCTCTTGTGGGCGAGGGGAGGCCATTGAGGATGGGCTGCTGGAAAACCGAATGAATCTGCCTAAAGCAAGGCTTTGTGCACATCCAGTCGTCACTCACATTTCTATGGCACTCTAAGGGCAACAAGGGCTTTCCTAACTAGCCTGGGAAGCAGGTTATGCAAATAATTTCATCACTCTTTTACCTGGAGATGATGCGCTGCATCTTTCACCCGAGGACCAGCCTGCCTAAGGTCTGAGAGTCTCATCACTGCAGATGGGTTGAGTGTGGGGAGCCAGGGATGTTTTTGACCACCATAGCTATGGAAGGCCAAAAGCATGGTCCAACGGGACCACCCAGAGCCAGGTGGGTTCAAATCCCATCTCTGGCTCCTTGTGAGTCACTTAACCTCATGGGCTCTCGTCTAGAAAATGAGAGCATGGACTAGGTGACCTCTGAGACCCTTTTTAGTTCTAAATCTGTGATCTTATGATTCTGCCACTTAATTTCTCTCAGTCTTCCCATCTGTAAAATGGAGAGAATTTTGGACTAAAGCATCTCTGAGGTCCCCTCTGACTCTCAATCTGTGATCTTATGACATTGCCACTTAGTTTCTCTTAGTCTTCCCATCTGTAAAATGGAGAGAATATTGGACTAAAGCATCTCTGAGGTCCCCTCTGACTTTCAATCTGTGATCTTAGAACATTGCCACTTAGTTTCTCTCAGTCTTCCCATCTGTAAAATGGAGAGAATATTGGACTAAAGCATCTCTGAGGTCCCCTCTGACTCTCAATCTGTGATCTTATGACATTGCCACTTAGTTTCTCTTAGTCTTCCCATCTGCAAAATGGAGAGAATATTGGACTAAAGCATCTCTGAGGTCCCCTCTGACTTTCAATCTGTGATCTTAGAACATTGCCACTTAGTTTCTCTCAGTCTTCCCATCTGTAAAATGGAGAGAATATTGGACTAAAGCATCTCTGAGGTCCCCTCTGACTCTCAATCTGTGATCTTATGACATTGCCACTTAGTTTCTCTTAGTCTTCCCATCTGTAAAATGGAGAGAATATTGGACTAAAGCATCTCTGAGGTCCCCTCTGACTTTCAATCTGTGATCTTAGAACATTGCCACTTAGTTTCTCTCAGTCTTCCCATCTGTAAAATGGAGAGAATATTGGACTAAAGCATCTCTGAGGTCCCCTCTGACTCTCAATCTGTGATCTTATGACATTGCCACTTAGTTTCTCTTAGTCTTCCCATCTGCAAAATGGAGAGAATATTGGACTAAAGCATCTCTGAGGTCCCCTCTGACTCTCAATCTGTGATCTTAGAACATTGCCACTTAGTTTCTCTCAGTCTTCCCATCTGTAAAATGGAGAGAATATTGGACTAAAGCATCTCTGAGGTCCCCTCTGACTCTCAATCTGTGATCTTATGACATTGCCACTTAGTTTCTCTTAGTCTTCCCATCTGTAAAATGGAGAGAATATTGGACTAAAGCATCTCTGAGGTCCCCTCTGACTTTCAATCTGTGATCTTAGAACATTGCCACTTAGTTTCTCTCAGTCTTCCCATCTGTAAAATGGAGAGAATATTGGACTAAAGCATCTCTGAGGTCCCCTCTGACTCTCAATCTGTGATCTTATGACATTGCCACTTAGTTTCTCTTAGTCTTCCCATCTGCAAAATGGAGAGAATATTGGACTAAAGCATCTCTGAGGTCCCCTCTGACTCTCAATCTGTGATCTTAGAACATTGCCACTTAGTTTCTCTCAGTCTTCCCATCTGTAAAATGGAGAGAATATTGGACTAAAGCATCTCTGAGGTCCCCTCTGACTCTCAATCTGTGATCTTATGACATTGCCACTTAGTTTCTCTCAGTCTTCCCATCTGCAAAATGGAGAGAATATTGGACTAAAGCGTCTCTGAGGTCCCCTCTGACTCTCAATCTGTGATCTTATGATACTGCCACTTAGTTTCTCTCAGTCTTCCCATCTGCAAAATGGAGAGAATATTGGACTAAAGCATCTCTGAAGTCCCCTCCAACTTTTAATCTGTGATCCCATGATATGAAATTACTGAACCTTAGTTTCTCCAACAGAAAAATGAGTGGCTGGATTATATGGCCTCTACGATCCTTTCTACCATCCTTTGACTTTTAAGGATCCTTTCATGTCTGAATCTATGATCCCAGGAGTCATGCTCAAGCCCCATCCTACCTTTCCAGCTTTGTTGAACTCTATTTCCCAATACATTTCTGCTGTATTATTTATTTGTAGTTTGTCTTTTTTTAAGCCCCTTCCTTCTATCTTAGAATTGATATTAAAGAGGAAGGCAATTTGGATCCTATAATTTCAGAAAACATATATGGAAATTTGTTATTACATGTAATTGGTAAAATAAAAATATCTTTATAATTTAAAAAAAAAAGAATTAATATTAAGTATTGGTTCAGAGGCAGAAGAGCAGGAAGGGCTAGGCAGTTGGAGTTGAGTGACTTGCCCAGGGTCACACAGCTAGAAGGTCAAATTTGAACCCAGGATCGCCTGGCTTTCTATCCCTTGAGCTGCCCAAGCTGCCTCTGTCCTTTGTTCTTGAACAGGATCAGTGATGTCATGGGTTGACTTGCTTGTGGCCTGGATTTAAGTGAGGCAGAATTACACAAAGTTGTCATCTTCTCTCTCTCTTCCAGAGTCATCCAAATCCAGTGGCAAGACAATGTTGGGATGACTGGGGATGGCTCAGGTGGCAGTGGATAGTGCATAGCATTCTTCAATGCTGACCAAGCTCTAAGCCCTCCACAGCGCCTGCATTAGCTACCTTCATGGCCGCTGGAACAAATTATTCTCATCTACTCCTTTGGCGTGTCTAGACACCCCCCTAAGTCACCAGCAAGCAACAACTCCTGATATGTAACCTACACCCTGGATGACCTCTCAGCTCTAAATGTTACTCTTCCTACCACAATGCACAGAAACAGGACTAAGGTTCCAGGTGAAATCATTACCTTCTGAAACAGGACTCTTCCACAGAGAACTGTTGAGAGGTGGTGTAGCCTAATCTGGGGCCAGGAGGTCCTGTGTTCAAATCTTGCCTCTGACACCAACCATAAGGATAAAAGTTACTTCTAAGAATTTTAGTTTCCTCATCTGCAAAAAATAATAATACCTCTAGTACCTAAGTAGAGCATCTAGGTGGTACAGTAGAGAGAGTGGAGGCCTAAAGTTAGGAAGACTCATTTTCCTGAATTCAAATCTAGCCTGAGACACTTACTAGCTAGGTGACCTTGGACAAGTCACTTAATCTTATTTGCCTCAGTTTCCTCATCTATAAAATGAGTTGGGGAAGGAACTGGCAAATCACTCCAGGATCTTTGCAAAGAAGACCCAAATGGGGTCATGAAGAGTTGAACAAGATTAGAATGACTGAATAATAGCAACAACTTCATTCTCTCTTGGTGGGACCATGACTTATATGATATAATTTGCAGATGAGTGGTCAGTCTGCATCAGTTTAGAGAATTGACACACTGGGAGTTCCCTCCACTGGTGAAATCCAAAAATGCTTTAAAGCTTCTCTAGGTCACAGGGTTGTCACATGGCTCAAAGGAGATCTAGAAGGTAAAATAAAGTGTTTCAGATACCTTAATTCTCCAGTTGAAAGAGTATTAAGGTGGAAAGTAGCCATGGGATAGTGGATAGAGAGCTCACTTCCTAGGAACCCAGGGAAACCCAGGTTCAAAGGCCCACCTGGCTCTGTAAACTCTCAGTGCCCCAGGTCTTTCTCTCTAAGGTGAGAAGACCTAGAATAATTGGCAGACAAAACATAGCTCTACTGGATGTGGGATATCTCATTGGTCATCCTGACGGTTGTTCAGCTGACTTGGGTATTTTATCATTTGGGATTTCCCTTGGCGACCATTTAAATTTAGATTTTTTTCAGTCTCAACCATAATATTCACCCTTTACAGTTTGGCGACCACGAAGGGACCACCAGACTTGGATAACTCTGGAAGAGAGAGTGAGACTGACCACTTGGTGCAGTTCTGCCTCACTTAAATCCAATTCACAAGCAAGCCAACCCTTGATGTTATTGGTCCTTTTCAAAAACAAAGAATGGAGAGCCAGAGTTAAAGACAGGAGGTCCTGGGTTAAAATCTAGCCTCAGATACTTCCTATCTGTGTGACCCCGGGCAAGTCAATTAACCTTGATTGCCTAGCCTTTGCTGCTCTTCTGCCTTGGAAGCAATACTTAATATTGATTCTAAGGCAGAAGGTGAGGATCTTAAAAAAAGAAAAGAGGACAAACACTATTATTGAGGAATAATGTTCAACAAGATCAGAAGGGTAGGTTGAGGTTTGAGTATGACTCATAGGATGGAGCCAAAGTTCCTCTAATGAAATGAATAATATGTGCTCTTCTTATCCATGTCCTTCCATAAAGGATTCCCCAAGGGAGGATTTGAACTCACATCTTCCTGAATCCAAGTTCTATCCACTTCATTGGCAACATGACACGGCTGGTTCCATTTGAACCCAGAGACAAAGAATAGGGTGGAATTGTCAAGAGTTTAGTTTAGGTGCTCTGTAAAGGAAAACCTTCCAAATAATCACCAAAACGGCATGGCGAGCCTCTGGGGGTGCAGAGCCCCCATTAGAGATGATGGAGACTCCTTTCCTGTAGGGGTTGCCTAGATGGCGGCCGCATCTCCTTCTGACCCTTTCATGCTGTGATTCAGTCCAACTGGTGCTCTCACAGGCCATCCATCACTGTGTTTAGAATGGGGTCAGCGGACAGCCAATATGAAGATGAAACAAAACTAATCTGCTAATGGCCCCTGGCTCACTGGCTGGCCCGCGCCAAGTGAGGCTGTGTGTGGTGCTAGCGGGGACCTCGATAATTTCCTGGATCGTGCTCCCCAGGGCCCTGCTCTCCGCAGGTGCGGGCTTCGGGGATGGAAGAGCCATCTTTGGCTCCTTGTCTGGGAGGGTGGCTAACACGTCGGGGAGCTGAGCTGCTGAGAGGGGAGGGCCAGCATGTTCCGGGCATCCCCTGGGACCAGAGCCAGCAGAACTAGAGGGCAGAGGGACGGTCATTAGGACCACTTCCAAGTGGTGAGCCAAGCCTTGGTGGACAGAGGGAGGGGATCAGATGATTGTCTTTAGGCCTTATTAGTCTTCTTTGGAAGGAGGGAGAAAGGAGCCTGTCTTCTGGGGTATCGACGATGGCCCTTGCGATATGATTTCTTGGGTCTCTGCTTAAAATCGCAGAGGAACGGTGGCTCAGTGGATAGACAGCCAGATCTGGAGACGGGAGGTCCTGGGTTCAAATCTGGTCACTTTCAAGCTGTTGACCCTGGATAAGTCACTTAGCCCCCATTGCCTAGCCCTTAGTGCTCTTCTGCCTTGGATCCAATACACAGTATTGATTCTAAGTTGGAAGGTGAGGATTAAAAAAAAAAGGCCATAGAGGAGGCAGGAGAGAGAGACACCAGCAATCAGGCTGCTCTGATTAGGGTTTTTTTGGTATAAACTGAATCAGAGAATTCCAGAATCTCAGTCAGAAGGGAGCTGGAGGCCTTTTAGTCAGTGAGGCTTTGGGTGCTAGATTTAGAGTCTGAGGGCCTGGGTTCCAATCTCACTCTGTTAATATGTGTGATCTTGAACAATCTAATGTCTCCAGGGCACCATTTGCTCATCTGTAAAAACAGAGGCAGGTACGTGGTAAGTACGGGCCTGGACTTCAAATGCATCTTCAGACACTTAAAATCTGTGTGATTCTAGGCAAGTCACTTCACCCTGCTTGTCTCAGTTTCCTCATCTGTAAAATGAGCTGGAGAAGGACATGGCAAACCACTTCAGTATTTCTGCCAAGAAAACCCCAATTCTTTGGGGCAGCTGGGTATTTCAGTGGATTGAGAGCCAGGCCTAGAGATGGGATGTCCTGTGTTACAAGGGAATCACTTTAAAAGACTGATATATATTAATTTAAGGTCGCCAAGGAATCAGCTATGTAATTCCTAAATGAAAAACTCAAGTCAGCCGTCAGCCTTTTTTGGAGTTTAATTACAATAGGAGCAAGAAAGGAATTAGATATATATATAGAGAGAGAGAAAGGGGAGAGAAGGGAATAGGGCTTAAATACCCCTTCTGTTTAGGCTGGGCCAAAAGGCCCAAGCCCTTAGATAGCTGGGGCAAAGAAAAGAGATCAGTCCCTATTACTCACGTGTCCAAAATGGAGAAACAGTCTCAGAGGCCCCCACCTTCAGCTTCCTTCAGAGCAAGCTTCCTCAGAGCCCAGGAACAACCGACCAAAAAACTCCACCCTCTTCCCCGAGTCTCCAGACCCTCCTATCTTTAAGGAAACCATCCAAGTTGCCTCCCCTCAGTCCTCACATCTACCAATCACTCTTCATCAATTTGCCTGTTAATGGAGGCTCTCGCTTAACCCAGGACCGCCCAGAGGTTTCTGGCTTTTGCACATGTCTGTTGAAGGTCATATTTTTCAAATGATTAAATCTTTACTCCTTTGTTCCAGCCCTTTCTAAATCCTGTTAACTTGAGTATGGTAGAGATTGGAATAATTAAATTTTGATCTAGGCTGCAGCCCTTACTCAATCCTATTAGGACTGAATAGGGTGGAGTATCTCCATTGTATCAATTCTAAAATCAATCAAGACTCAAAGAAATTCCTGTTCTATGCTCAAGCATAGGTCAAAGTCCTTTCCATTGTTCAGCAAAGGGTTTCTGTCCTAAAGTAATCTTAAGAAGGGAAGAGAAGGAACCTCCCATGCCAATGGAGTTCCCATTCCAATAGACCATCAGTAAGAAATTTTCCAAGTATGAAATATCCCAATGGTGAAATTTTCAACAATTATAAGTCTAAGGAAATTTGAGGTTTACAATCCCCCCTGATGATCATTGGGAGACTAGTCTCCCCATTGATCATTTAACATAATCATTTTGTAGTTCTAAATTCACTTCTAACTAAAGATATACACAATATTCAATTTTCTAAGAGAAATTAGAATAGTGAGAGAGGAAATAGAAAAGAAAAGAAAGCAAAACCAATGTTTGCTAGGCGCATTGACAGAAAGCCAAATTAGGGGCAGTCCCTTTTGGCATAAATGTTACAATAAATGTTCAATCAAAAGTTCAGTCCAATCAATCACATCCAAAGTTCATTCTTGATCTTCTTGATGAAGTGTAGGTTTTTGGCATCTTTCTGCAACAGTTCATTCTCTGGATATAAAAGTTTCAAGCTTCTTTCTTGAAGATCTTTTCTTGAACAAAATCAAAATCTTTGAAATTTTTATAAAAGTAAAATCTTAAACAAAAGTCTTGGATTTTTATAAAAATAAAATCTCAAACAAAAAAATTCAAAAATTCTTAGATTTTAAATTAAAATACAATCCCCCCTGAAGTAAGTATTTAAAAATATATATATATATATATATATATATCAAGTTTAGCTCAGAATGCAATGTTCAGTTATGGGGGTGTATGTGTCAATTATCAAAAGAATAGAAAAATAATCAAAAACATAAGAAAAATTCAAAATAGACCTTGTATAGGTCCAGTTTAAAGTAATTTCTATCCCACAAGTATGTAGGACAGAATGCAGTAATATTTCACTTAGCCATTTGTAGCCAAGACTACAGGAAGTTGCCATAATATAAGAAGAAAAGAATTAGAATTCTATTTTGATGGGGAAATGTCATTCCCTTGTCTGATTTTTTTCCTTCAGAGATATAGGGAGCCAGCATGATAGTCAAGCTTTGTACTTGTTTGAGTACTTCAAAAGGAGTGTAGATACAAGGAAGTCCTACGACTTAAACATAAGTTAAGCGTCGCAACCTTGAGTCTCACTTTAATATTTCATGTGTGCTCTATTGGCACTATTCAGGTTTAGTCTGTGCTCCTTGTTTTTATCCCTTTTCCTGGAATCAGACACAAACATTAATCACAGTCCTATAATATTTTATCAATAAATGGCAGGTTCCCATAGTTTAAAGCTTTTAGGCATATATTGATATTATAGCAAGAGTATATATATTAACTTGTATTACTGCAGGGAAAAAAAATATTAATATTAATTATGTGTACCTTCAGTACAAAAAATGAGAAAAAAAAATCAAATATTCTGATCAAAAAATAAAAGAAAAGAAATAAGAAAAAATAAGAAAAAAATCAGTAATTCAATATATTCTTGAGAAAAAAAAAGCATCCATTTGTCTATGGATTATTATCTCCAATTCATATGATAAGATAGAGTCACAATTCATATGATAGGATAGAGTCAATCAGTCTCAGCAGAAGATGCTTTCTTCACATGTGAGCAGTGAATCCAAGAGTCTCTTTCTCCAATCTTTATAGATGTTGGAGTAGTTAATAATATTTGGAATGGTCCTTCCCAGGAAGGTTCAGTTGCTCCAGTTCGCTTGAAATTCTTGATATAAACTTTATCTCCTGGGTTCAGGTCATGCAGAGAAAAGTCTAGTGGTCCAGCTTGTACTGCAGCTCCGGATTCATGAAGTTCACGTAGTTTGTGCTGTAACTCCTGTATATAGGAAGCAATAGTAATATCTCCCCCTAATAGCGATGTATAAGCCGGGGAGAAGGCTTAGCCTGTATAGGCGGATGTCCAAAAAGCATCTCAAATGGTGAAATATGTAAGTCTCCTCTAGGCCTGCTTCTAAGATAAAATAGGGCCAGAGGGAGAATTTCAGGCCATTTTAAATGGGTCTCAGTGCATAATTTGCCAATCATAGTCTTAAGTTCTTTATTCATCTTTCCTACTATTTGGAGAGGAGGAAAAAAAACTGAAAAAGGTTAATTAATATCAACAAAATCAATACAATCTAAGAAGAATCATCTTTATTATACTGGGAAGTTCCCTGGGCACCCTCCTGAAGGGCACCTCTCTGAGGATCATTAGCACCTCGAGTAATTTTTGGACGAGCGCCATTTCTCATATATTGTTGAGTATTATCATTAAAATTTTCTTCAATTTGAGCATTGTCATTAAATTCCCAATTCCTATTTCTATAATTCTGGTTTCTAAAGTTCTTATTTCTATATTCATTATGGTTATTTCCATAGTCATTATTATAATTTCTAGAATTCTGGTTTCTATAACCATTATCATAATTTCTATAGTTATTATTTCTAAAACCATTATTAAACTGTGTATTCCTTCCAAACATCTTAAGAAAGGTTCTACATTCCATCATTTTGTGGCCCTTCTTCTCACAGAAGTGGCAAGTAATGGATTGATAATTGGATTTCTGGAGAGGGGCAATTGTCGTTGGTTCATTATCATGCCCACTTTCCAATTTAGTTATCCTATCTATTACACATCTCATTTTTTTCTTCATTTCCTCCATGTCATCATTATTCTCTTTCTCCTTTTCTTCGTTTCCCTTAAAAACATATATAGCTGTTTTTCGCAATTCTTCAAGGTCCATATCTGACCATCTTGGGCATTGTGTTTTAAAATAATTTTTAATTACTTTGCATGAATTATTTACAAAGATTCTTCTAACTTGTCTTAAACTATTCTCTTTATTTAAGTCCCAATCTAAGTATCTGTCCCCAAACTCGATAATTCTGTCCATAAATCTGGAGGGTGTTTCGTTTTCCTTTTGCTTAATTTTTTCCAGTTCCATCCACTTATCTGTACTGTCCGCACATTCCTTCATGGCTGTGAGGATGGCCTCTCTACAACGGTATAGTTGTAGATAGTCCTCAGGATTATTATAGTCCCATTCGGGATCCTGAGATGGCCAATGTGCTGCATTACGCCCCCGGGTTTTGTTGACATGAGCAATTATTTTATTTTTTTCACGTTCACTTAAAAAAGCCTGTAGTAAGCTCTCAACGTCCTTGTAAGACGGATTATATTGAAAAAATATGTCTCCCATCTTTTTTGTTACTAGAAAAGGATCTTGTTCATATGTGGGGATATTTCGTGTAAATTCATTTATTTCTTGGGGAGTAAACGGTATCCTATGTCTTAAAGTCACCACATCCCCATTTCGTCCTATTTCAGGTACTTCTCTTAGAGGAAACAGGCCTCTAGTTGAATTTTGCACCTGTGGGTCAGTTTGACAAGGACAGGTTTCTCTAGGAGGACAAGATCTCCCTTGCATTGGAATTTGGTTTTCTGTAGGAGAAGGAACATGAGAAGCTGGGATTGCAGGGGAAGGGTTTTGGGGATTAAATTCAGACAAGATTTGCACTGCACGAGAGAAGCAGTCTGTTAACTGGGCTATAGGGAAGGTGTTTTCCATCTCTATTTCAGGGAAGGAAATTTCCTCATTCAAAGGTTCAGAAACAGGTCTGTTTCTGGTAGAGTGGGTGTTTGCCCATTGATCCTGTAAGAAACATTTTAGATCTTCTAATTGGGCTTGCATTTTATCCTCAATTTTTCCTATTTTATCTTCCATATCTCCCATTTTATCCTCAATATTTCCTATTTTATTCTCAATATTTCCTATTTTATCCTCAAGTTTTTCTATTTTATTCTCAATATTTCCTATTTTATCCTCAATTTTTTCTATTGTATCCTCAATTTTTTCTATTGTATCCTCAATTTTTTCTATTTTATCCTCAATATTTTCTATTTTATCCTCAATATTTTCTATTTTATCCTCATTTTTTTCTATTTTATCCTCAACATTTTCTATTTTATCCTCAATATTTTCTATTTTATCCTCATTTTGTTTTATTTTATCCTCATTTTGTTTTATTTTATCCTCATTTTGTTTTATTTTATCCTCATTTTGTTTTATTTTATCCTCAATATTTTTTATTTTTTCATCTCTAAATATAGTATTGAGGAGTACAAAAATGACAGTACCTATTAATATAAAAATTTGGAGGTATCCTTCATTCCTCAATGCCCCTACTTCTTCAGCTGCCATATAATTGTCAAAGAATGTAGTACTCATTTTTATATGTATATTTTGTAATTTCACAAAACACGTGGGGAGCAGGGCAAAGCAACAAACTTTCCACAGGGTTTTTTTTTTTTTCTAATCCAGGAAGTTGTTCCTTAAGGGAAAGGATATTTAGAAACAGTTCTTCCAGCCAGGACTTTAGAGTCCTGTTGCTGAGATTTAAAAACAGCTGTTTTCTGTCTATCAGAGTCACACAGCTGGGAAGTATCTGAGGTCCGATTTGAACCCAGGACCTTCTGCCTCTAGGGCTGGCTCTCACTCTACTGAGCTACCCAGCTGCCCCTTAAGATTAAAGGGAAGAAAAAGAAAAAACTGCTGATTCCAATTTAACTTAAGGAGAAAAGAGAAAAAGTTTTTTATACTCACGTGTTCTAGCAGCTGTGTCTTTAAGCCAAGTTTTTTTTTTTTTTTAAAAAAAAAAGGACTAAGTGGTGAAACAGTATAGTAAAAAGGCAAAGAAAAAGTTTTATTGAGAGGATTCTTTAGACTCCCGTGTGGTCAGCCACAATGTTACAAGGGAATCACTTTAAAAGACTGATATATATTAATTTAAGGTCGCCAAGGAATCAGCTATGTAATTCCTAAATGAAAAACTCAAGTCAGCCGTCAGCCTTTTTTGGAGTTTAATTACAATAGGAGCAAGAAAGGAATTAGATATATATATAGAGAGAGAGAAAGGGGAGAGAAGGGAATAGGGCTTAAATACCCCTTCTGTTTAGGCTGGGCCAAAAGGCCCAAGCCCTTAGATAGCTGGGGCAAAGAAAAGAGATCAGTCCCTATTACTCACGTGTCCAAAATGGAGAAACAGTCTCAGAGGCCCCCACCTTCAGCTTCCTTCAGAGCAAGCTTCCTCAGAGCCCAGGAACAACCGACCAAAAAACTCCACCCTCTTCCCCGAGTCTCCAGACCCTCCTATCTTTAAGGAAACCATCCAAGTTGCCTCCCCTCAGTCCTCACATCTACCAATCACTCTTCATCAATTTGCCTGTTAATGGAGGCTCTCGCTTAACCCAGGACCGCCCAGAGGTTTCTGGCTTTTGCACATGTCTGTTGAAGGTCATATTTTTCAAATGATTAAATCTTTACTCCTTTGTTCCAGCCCTTTCTAAATCCTGTTAACTTGAGTATGGTAGAGATTGGAATAATTAAATTTTGATCTAGGCTGCAGCCCTTACTCAATCCTATTAGGACTGAATAGGGTGGAGTATCTCCATTGTATCAATTCTAAAATCAATCAAGACTCAAAGAAATTCCTGTTCTATGCTCAAGCATAGGTCAAAGTCCTTTCCATTGTTCAGCAAAGGGTTTCTGTCCTAAAGTAATCTTAAGAAGGGAAGAGAAGGAACCTCCCATGCCAATGGAGTTCCCATTCCAATAGACTATCAGTAAGAAATTTTCCAAGTATGAAATATCCCAATGGTGAAATTTTCAACAATTATAAGTCTAAGGAAATTTGAGGTTTACACCTGGGTTCAAATCTGACCTCAGACACTTCCCAGCTGTGTGACCCTGGGCAAGTCACTTGACCCCCGTTGCCTAGCCCTTACCACTCTTCTGCCTTGGAGCTAATACACAGTATTGACTCCAAGATGAAAGGTGAGGGTTAAAAAAAAAAAGAAAACCCCAATTCTGGGTGTCACTTCACCCTGCTTGCCACAGTTTCCTCATCTATAAAATGAGATGGAGAAGGACATGGCAAATCACTTCAGTGTTTCTGCCAAGAAAACCTCAATTCTGGGTGAGTCACTTCACCCTGCTTGCCTCAGTTTCTTCATCTGTAAAATGAGCTGGAGAAGGACATGGCAAACCTAGCTATGAGACTCTGGACAACTTCAACCCTATTTGCCTCAGTTTCTTCACCTATAAAATAAGCTAGAGAAGGAAATGGCAGTCTTCTCCAGAATTTGTGTCAAGAAAAATCACAAAAAGGATCACAAAGAGTCATGCAAAACTAAAAACAACTGAGCAACAATGAAGGGGGAAAGAAAACTTTTTTCCATAATAATACTAAGATGCTTTGAATCCTAATATAACTGTCAGTAGAAACAACTCACATAAACCAAAGCTCTTTGGAGAGCCTTGATAATTTTTGAGAGTGCAAAGGGGTCCTTTTAAGAAACAAAACCCTTACTTTCTGTCTTATTTGTTCTAAGACAGAAGAGCATTAAGGGTTGGCAATTGGAGTTCAGTGACTTGTCCAGGGCCACACAGCTAGGAAGTGTCTGAGGTCAGATCTGAACCCAGGATGTCCTGTCTCCAAACCTGTCTCTCTATTCACTGAGCTACCTTGTTGCCCCTGTTGTAAAGGGGTCCTAAGACTATAAAGTTTGAGAGCTGTAGCTGTAGCTTGTTTACATATGTCCTTCCTAAAATGTGACTCTTTAAAATTTTTTTTAATTTTATTTTAAACCCTTACCTTCCATCAAGGTAGAAGAGTGGTAAGGGCTAGGCTATGGGGGTTAAGTGACTTGCCCAGGGTCACCCAGCTAGGAAGTATCTGAGGCTAGATTTGAACCCAGGACCTCCTGTCTCTAGGCCTGGCTCTCAATCCACTGAGACACCCAGCTGCCCCCCTGAAATGTGACTCTTGCCGCTGAACACTTCTCCAGATGGGAGTGAAAAAACATCAGTGGTAACACAATTAGCCTAAAAGCATTTCCCCTGCATTGAAGTTAACCTGGTCTAATGATGATAAACCCTTCCCCCAGCACAGAGAGAGGCATTATTGTCTCTGTCAATGAAGACATTTCTCCCAAGCAGGGGATGCTGGGTCTTTGGCTATTGTACTATTTTTTTCTGACTGCTTCAAATTAGAAAAGCTTTGGTGATGTGGGCTTTCTGTCTGCAGGAGGGAAATGTTTCGGACTTTTATATCTTGTAGAAATGCTGGCCTCGGTTAAGGGAAAAAAAGGATATTCAGATGGTGCTCACTTTCACTGCATTCATTTTTACCTTATTTACATGTAACCCGCCTCTGACATCTACTCATTGGAATGACCCTGGGTAAATCTACTTACCTCTTGAAGTAGTGACTAGAGTGCTGGATTGGGAGTCAGGAAGGCTAGAGTTCAAATCCTCCCTCAAATTCTATTACTCTGTGACCCTAGGAAAGTCACTTGAGCCTCAGTGTCCTCATCTAGAAACTCAGAGGAGGCAGAGGAAGCTAGGTGGTCTAATGATTAGAGTGATGAGACTTGGGGTGGGAGTTGGGAAGATTTAAGTTCAAATCTTGTCTCAGACACTTATTAGCTATGTGACTCTGGGACAAATCACTTAATCTTGGGACCTCAGCTTTTTTATCTCTAAAATGGGGACAATAATAACAACTATCTCACAGGAGGAGTGTTTTAAGGATAAAATGAGTTAATCTGTATAATTAACAAACTATAAATTGGTATATACATGCAGGTTATAATTATATGTAGTTACATATTACTTTAAAGGGGCAGCAAGGAGTTACAGTATATGGAATGTTGGGCCAGGAGTCAGGAAGATCTGAATTTAATTCTGGCCTCAAATACTAGCAAATCCCTTAACCCTATTTGCCTCAGTTTCCTCATCTGTCAAAAGAGCTGGAGAAGGAAATGGCAAACTAGCTGTGTGACCCTGGGCAAGTCACTTAACCCTGCCTCAGTTTCCTCATCTGTCAAATGAGCTGGAGAAGGACATAGAAAACCCACTCCAGTATCTTTGCCAAGAAAATCCCAAAAGGAGTGGTGAAGAATCAAAATACAACCAAACACAACTAAACAACAAAAAAATCTGCAAAGGACTTTTATATCTAATTCAATAATCATTTATTGTGCCTACTATGTCCCAGGCACTGTGCCAAGTTCTAGGAATATAATTAATAAAAAGAAAGACAATTCCTGTCCTTGAGGAGCTTACAAATCCAAAGGGGGAGATATCACACAAAGAAACAGGAAAAAAGGAATAAAGGGGATGGGGGAAAGTGTGGTATTTTTAATGCTGAGGTATTTTATTCCATAGAATTGAAACCAGCAAGTGAAGTAGAATGAGGTGAACATATTTTATTATTAGGCTAATATATTCTAAACACTTTGCAAACCTTAAAATACTATATAAATTTGAATTAATTATCTAGATCACACCAATACTAAATGAGAAAATTCAAACTTTGGTCTTCTGGTACCAAAACCTGTGCTCTCTCCACTAAGGTAGGCCCCCATAGAAGACAACAGTTCTACTTCGAGTGACTCAGATTGAGGAGACCAATTTCACACCCAGAAAATGGTTACATTAGGATACCTGAGAGGACATAATGAAAGCTAGTGTCATAAATAGGAAATGCTTCAGGAGATCAGAGAAAGGAGGAATTACTGTGAGTTTGGGTAGATGGGGGAGGAATGGTCAAGGCTCTAAAAAAATGATTTTGTTTTAAGAGGATAGTCCATTTCTAGAAGACCCCGGGAAGACACTGGACTCATGGAACCACAAAACCAGACCCTGCAGAGATAGCCTTTGAGAGATTTTGCCCAACAGGAGAGGCGGGGCTGAGGGAGAAAGAGTTTGTTGTAAGACTGGTGGAGGGCATGGAAGGAATGGAAGTGTTGTCTGCACTCAACCGGCTGGGGTGGGCGGTTCTCTCTTCCTGGCAAGATTCAAGACCATATTTTTCTAGAAAGGCTTAGGAACATCCAGAAAGGGAAGGAAGGCATACCAACAGCCATCTTGCTTTTATCAGGAATAGGTTGTTCCACACTAACCTTTCCATCTTTTCTGGCAGATGGACCAGATGGATAGATCTGGAAAACATAGAGAGAGGTTGTTTGAATGTTAGAAAGCTTTGGAGAAAGAAAGCCTATTGTGTTGGGGTTTTTACAGGCAAAGGAATAGATAGGTTTATAAGAGAACATTCTCTATAGCAACAGAAATACTGTTTGATGAGTGACTTGTGTATGCCCACTACTAGAGAAAGAAATAGAACGTAGTTTTTTATATACATAGATATTTTTGCCAAATGATGCCTTCTCTAATACATGGAGGGAAGGAATTACCTGGATATTTTAATGTAACAAGCAAATTCATTAATAAAAAAAAAAGAAATAGAAACCAAAAAATAATTTTAAAGAGAAGGGGAAACTAATTGTGTTTCAGTAGGTAGATAGGCATGGAGGTGGAAGGTCCTGGGTTCAAATATGACCTCAGACATTGCCTGACTATATGACCCTGGACAAGTCACTTAACCCCCATTGCCTAGCTTTTACTGCTCTTTTACCTAAGAATTGATAATTAGTATTAATTCTAAGGCAGAAAGTAAGGGTTTAAGAGACAGAGACAGAGACAGAGAGACAGAGAGAGATATGTTTAGAACTAATTGAATAGTGCTGAAATGGACCTTAGAGGCAGGCCATCAGGTCTATCCCTTTCATTCATAAAACACTTTACAAATATTTCATTTTATCCTCATAGCAATTCTGGGAGGCAAGTGTCACTATTATTCCCATTTTATAGAGGGGAAAACTGAGGCAAAGGTCTAGTGTGTCCAGGATGACAGAGCCAGTAAGTATCTGAGGCAGATACACAATTTTTTTCCTTCAATTTAAAAAATGGATGTATTGAACATGAAAAAGTACAATGGATTCAAATATAGAAGAAGTCTTCCTGCCTCCACCTGAAACCTTCTATCTATTGGGAGACTTAGCTGCCATGTTCTTGGGTCTTCTGACTCCTGATACAGCATTCTATGCATACACACAATATATATGTGTGTACATAGATATAGTTACGTGTATGTATTCTGGGTGTGTGCTTTTTTCTGGATTTGTGATTTCATCCCTGTTCTGGAGGAGATAACAATCTAGAGACAATATGCAAACAAATGATACAAACCAAGTACCTATATCTATAGGGAATAATAAACAAAGGAAGGGGTCTCTATTGGGGAGAGGAGGGATGGAGGGTCTCAGTCCTCTTCTGAGCAGGATCTATGGCAGGATTTGAACTCGATTCTTCTTGACTCCAGGTCCCTTGCCCTGTCCTTGATGCCCTCTCACAGGGATGTTTTTGTGGGCTGGGCAATGAGGGCAGTCTCTGGGCTAGGCCTCTCTCTGTGGGACACTTCTGTCTCCGCAGAGAACTGATTAGACTCGGGGAGGCCTCGCAATCACTGAGCTCATGCACTCCTCCCTATGGGCAAAGAGCCCAGGAAAAGCTGAGATTTCTCCTGAGAGAGGGAGAAGAGCTCTCTGGCTCCTCGCTCACACACCCTCACACTGCAGGAAAATGGGAGTCCTCAGGGCCTTCCCTGCTGGGCCTGTCTCAGTCCTGCTGAGTCCCTGGAAAGCTGGGTTTGTTCTGGAAAAAGTTGGAGGAGTTCTGCTGCTGTGACATCTCTCTCCTCCTCCCCGGCGTCCTGGCTCAGCCTCCCCCTTCCTTGTTCCAATGAACGTACCTTCTGGGTCGCCAATGGCTTACAGAAAAGGGCTCTTGATTTCTTGTGAAGTCTAAGCTCCTTACACTGGCATCGCTGGGAGGCAGCTGAAGGGAAAATGATGCTCGACTGGGAATGAGAGTCCCTGCCTTCAGATTCTGTCTCCATCACCGCTCGTCTTTGAGGCTTTGTCTCTCCCTGCAAAACAGGGACGAGTTCAAAGTCTATGATCCATGCTCTGGTCCCCTCCACTTGTCTCTGTAAGTCTCATCGAGCCCCACTCTCTTAGCCATACTTCCTACTCTCCAGATATGGCAGGAACACCTGAGCTCAAATCTGCTCCCAGACATTTAGGGACCTGGGTGACCCTGGGCAAGTTACTTATCCTCTCTTCGCCTTGGAAACAACTAGGTGGCTCAGTGGATAGAGCACTGGGCTGGGAGTCAGGAAGAGCAGACGCTTAGTTGGTGTGTGACCCTGGACAAGTCACTTAATTCTGATTGCCTCAGTTTCCTCACTTGTAAAATGAGCTGGAGAAAGAAATGACACACTAATCCGATATCTTTGCCAAGAAGACTGTCCATAAAGATTCACAAAGAGACAGATAGAACTGAACAAATGTGTCACATACTACACGAAGCATTGGGGATACAAAGAAAAATAAAAGATGGTCTCTGCCCTTGAGGAGATTGCAGTCTAACAGGAGAGAACAGGTACAAGCAGCTATGTACAAATAAAAGAAAAATGGAGATGAATATATATTAAATCTTGGAGATATATAACATGGAATATATATTGGACATGACTATATTAATTGGATAAATTGGAGACGAATATATGCTATATCTTGGAGATATATAACATGGAATATATATTGGACATGACTATATTAATTGGATAAATTGGAGACAAATATATGCTATATCTTGGAGATATATAACATGGAATATATATTAGATATTAATATATAAAATAAATTGGATAAATTGGAGATGAATATATACTATATCTTGGAGATATATAACATGTAATATATATTGGACATGACTATATTAATTGGATAAATTGGAGATGAATATATGCTATATCTTGGAGATATATAACATGTAATATATATTAGATTTTAATATATAAAATAAATTGGATAAATTGGAGATGAATATATACTAAATCTTGGAGATATATAACATGGAATAAATATTGGACATAATTTGGATAAATTGGAGATGGCCAACAGAGATCAACAACATGGCACAGTACAGAAAGAGAAAGACAGTTTTAGAGCCTGAAGCCCTCAGTTCAAATTCTGCCTCTGACTATGTGACTCTGGAGAGCTCCCTTAATTTCTCAATGCCCCAAGCAACTTTGGAAGGCGCTGGGTCCCAAAACTGTAGAGCTTTCTGGGGGAGATTTCCTTGCCTCTCCCGAGTTCCTAGCCTAAGGATGCAGCCTCTTGTTCGCCAGGGTCAGGAAGGGAGGAAGCCTCAAGGAACCTCTCGAGGCCCCAGACGACCTTTGGGGGAGGAAGAGAGCCAGAAAGGGCCCAAGTGACTCTCCAGGCTCTTGGTCACATTCTGTGAAATCGGCTTCCTAAGAATGACACCCACGCAGATGTCCATGGCAGACAGGGGCCGGACCGTTGTCATGACAGCAGCCTTGTGGCCGCCAACTTTTTTCAACCAGATGCCACTCCCGGGCACCCACGCCCCTCCCTCCCTCCCTCTCTCCTTCCCCTCCCTGAGCAGGCTGGGTGTCAGCAAAGTGTGGCCCAAAGCCCAAGTGCCCACTAGGGGAACGGACTCTTCTTTCCTGCCCCGGGATGCAGCCCCTCCATCACTCTGCCGGGCTCCCCAGGCGCGCGCCGGTCCCCAGCGAGCGGCCTCCTGCTCCCTTTTTTCTCCTCTCCCTCCGGGGCTGGGGAAGGGGCCCCTGCTTAATTTCTGGGCCATTGTGGCCTGGTGGCAGCCTGAAAATTTATCACCCAAGAAACACCTTCTGGTTCAAAGTGCACATCCGTTCTGTTAATGGTCCACAATCTTTCCCCTGGGAGGAAGTGGAGAGAAAGAAGACATTATTGCCACCAGACTGAGCGGGCAGAATTACCATGACAATGTCTCCTGGCCAGGAGGGGCTGACTCTGTCCAGAAAACAAATGGGCCTCCCCTTCCCCCTGGCCAGGAGGAAGCAGGCTGGGGGCGTCCCAGTCCTGGGCCCTCCCCTGTCTGATCTCCAGCCAAGGGCCGGGGCGCAGGGGGGGCAGGCTCCTGAGCCTGGAGCCCTGGGCCCCTTTCCACCCCACTTAGCCCCGTCCTCAAATAGCTGGAGGGCCGTCATGCAGAAGAAGGAGGATTAGACTTCATTCCTGCATCCTGCACTTCCAGGGGACAGATGGGGAGAGAGATGGATGGTTCAGAGCACGAGCATCTTGACAAGAAGAGCTGCCCCAGAGTAAAATGGCGGCTCTCCAGAGGGAGTGGAATCCTTCTCCCTGGAGGATTTCCAACCCACACATGCTGTCTTCCCCCATAGAATGAAAGCATCCTTGGCACCCAGCCTAACGCCTAGCACACAGGAGGCACTTCACAAGTGCTGGTAGTCCCAGACGCTTCCTAGCTGGGTGACCCTGGGCAAGTCACTTAACTCCCGATTGTCTAGCCTTTTCTGCTCTTCTATCTTAGAACTTAGAACTCAGTGGCTTAAAAAAAAAAACAGGGGGTGGGGGGGCATTGATATAGCAGACCCCTTTTCTGAAACCATGGCATAGGAGATAAATGGGATGTGGAATAAGGAAGACTTTGGTTCAAATCCCCTAGTCGAGTCATTTAAAAAAAGTTTTCTTTTTTAAACCCTCACCTTCCATCTTAGAGTCAACATTGTGTATCAGTTCCAAGGCAGAAGAGTGGGAAGGGCTAAGCAGTGGGGGTTAAGTGACTTGCCCAGGGTCACACAGCTAGGAAGTGTCTGAGGCCAGATTTGAACCCAGGATGTCCCCTCTCTAGACCTGGATCTCCGTCCACTGAGCTACCCAGCTGACCTGTCAAGTCATTTTTTGAGACAAGAAACAAAAAAAGGCCTAGGAAGATAAATAAGATGTGGAATAAGGAAGACTTAGGTTTAAATCCCTTCTTGGAGACTTACTAATTGGATAGCCTTGGTCAAGTCATTTTTTGAGTCAAAAAATGGCAGGAAGATCTCAATTCAACATACTCACCCTGAGGCTTATGGTTCTGAATAAGGTTGGATGAGAGGAGCATATTTCCTGAGGTTCTTAAACTGAAATTCATGACTAAAAAAAAGAAATTATAATGGTATTTCATTGTGATTGGTTTCCCTTGTAATCCTATGTATTTTACTTAGTGCAATTAAAATTTTTATTCTGAGAAGAGGCCCATCGCTGATGGGCATGGCCCATGACATAAAACAAATGAACCCCTGATTTAAATTGAGGACCCCAAATGAAGAAATCCTAAACCAAAAGGAATGACTACCTAACAGATGGACTTCAGACATCTAAAGGGGAGAGATGACTCCCCCCATGTCCATGTTAAGGGGCTTTTCCCTTCCCCCTCTCCACCATATCTGAGAACATTTCTCCCATGTCCCTCCCCTCTGCCCAGCAGCCCAGTGGGAGCACTTCCTCCCTCCCCTGTCTGGGACATGAGGGTTGCAGTTTGGGCATTCAGTCTCTAAAAGGTTTGCCACCACTGTCCTATGTTGAAGCTATTTGCCTCTAACCATTCTAATCAAGATGGGACTTTCTCTCACAAATGGGTACAAGTTTGACTGTGCAAAAAAAAAAAAAGATTCCTTGGCAGAAAACTCTAGCAATAATATTAGAAAAAAGAATGATAGTTATTAAAAAGTTTCATTGTGACACAGAGGTGATCTGGTGTTCATTAAAGGCTGTGCCATCTACTGGGATGATCTGGGAGACTCTGAAAAGTCAGAAAGGCTTTGAGACCAAGCCCAGGGATGTGTTTATTGGCCAAGAGCAGCCGGGGTTACTAGGGATTAGGATGATTCATTTCAGCTTTAACAACCCATGATGGCCACCTACCAAAGTCTAGAGGGTTCATTGGATCAGGGGGCAAGACCTCTGCCCACATGGATTGGACAGTTTCAGAAGGGATAGTCTTATATGTGACACTGTGTGTGGGGGGACGTGATTAAGCCTGGCTGACAGATTTCTGAGCTGTATAAGGTGGAGATATGTCAGAAGAGTTCAAGATAGATGGGTGTAGAAAGACAAGTACTAAAAAAAAGAGAAAGCACACTGGATTTAAATTGAGGACCCAGAAGAGGGAAATTCTTCAACAAAAGAAATGAATCGTTAATGGTTGGACTTCAGATAGCAGCGAGGGAGATCTCCCAGGAGCCCCAGACATATGGCGATGCTCATTTCCAACATGTTCCTTCATTCCTAGAGCTTGAAACCCTCAAGACTGCTAAAAGCAGCTTCTCCTCTCCCCCCTCCATCAAGACTGTTCTCTCTCCTCAGATGAGGGAAGATCTTATCTCATTCCCAGTCAAATAGCTCATTTCCTTTTGTGGATTCTATCATTTGCTCTCATCTGTATAATTTGCCCAATTTCTGTTCCCTGCTTACCTTTGATAAAAAGCTCCACCAGCCATTCATAATTGTCTTGTGTAACCAGAGTTTGGTTGAAGGAAGTCAGGCTAGTGAGAATAAGCCAAGTGCTACCCTCCCTTTAAGAACGATTGCTGGAAATAGCTTTATTTTGAATCCACATACATCTACACCAGTTATTTTTCAGCTGAGATAGATATATTCTGGGGCAGCTAGATAGTGCCAGAGATAGAGCACTGAGCCTGGAGGCAGGAAAACTCATCTTCCTGAGTTCAAGTCCAGCCCCAGATGCTTAATAGCTGTGGGGCTCTGGGCAAGTTGCTTAACCCTATTGACCTCAGTTTCCTCATTTATCAAATGAGCTGGAGAAGGAAATGGCAAACGACCCCAATATGTCTTTACCAAGAAAACCCCAAGTGGGGTCATGAAGAATCAGACTTGGCTGAAACAACTGAACAACAAGATATAATTCCAGCCTGGTACTTTTCTGGAAGATAAGAGAGTGAAAGAGTGAGTGGTCAATCCTAGCCTTCCTCTTGCTCCCCACAAGGACAAAAATCATAGTCACCTTTGAAAGTGGGATGGGTTATAACCCAGATGAGCTCTTATTTATCCATTCCACAATGGTATTTGACATTAGATAACAGCCGACCACATATATCACATGTAGGAGCTTGGTCACAGGAGGTTTTTCTTACTAATTTTCCGGGTCATGTCCTTTGCAAGAGTTTCTTTTCTTTAAAAAAAGTGTTTAAGGAACTGGAACTTTTTAGTAGTATTTCTGAAGTTACATGTATTTATCCTCAAGCTTTCCCAGCATCTTTTCTGAAAGCCGGTAAATGACCATCACTGCATACTTTAGATCCTAAGTGACTCTGTTGGCTGTCTTTCCATTTTAAGAGATCCCCTGATAAGGGAGTAAAGATGATTTTCATCCTTGCTGGTCCCACAATTTTTATTTGAGTTCATTTCTACCTTTCTGGCTTCACATTTTACATTAGAATGCGCTTTGCTTTTCTGTGTGGCAGGGAAACTTTTTCTGAGAGACTGATTTTGAAAAATGGGTTTTTTCTTGGAACGACCTCCAGGAAGTGATGCAGAGTGAAAAAGGAGGAGAACATTGTACACAGAGATGGATACACTGTGGCACAATCAAATGTAATGGACTTCTCTACTAGTAGCAATGCAATGACCCAGGACAATTTTGAGGGACTTGTGAGAAAGATGCTATCCATATCCAGAGGAAGAACTGTGGGAGTGGAAACACAGAAGAAAAACACCTGCTGGATCAAATGATTCAATGGTGATACGATTAGGGATGTAGGCTCTAAAGGATCGCCTTAGTGCAAATGTTAATAATATGGAACTAGGTCTTGATCAATGACATGTAAAACCCAATGGAACTGCTTGTTGATTCTGGGAGGGTGGAGGGAATGGAAGGGAAGGGGGAGAATCATGAATCATGTAAAAATGGAAAAATATTCTAAATAAATAAACACATAATTTTTAAAAATGAGTTTTCCAGGGGGCAACTGGGTAGCTCAGTGGATGGAGAATCAGGCCTAGTGATGGGAGGTCCTAGGTTCAAATCTGGCCTCAGGCACTTCCCAGCTGTGTGACCCTGGGCAAGTCACTTGACCCCCATTGCCTAGCCCTGACCACTCTTCTGCCTTGGAGCCAATACACAGTATTGACTCCAAGATGGAAGGTAAGGGTTTATTTAAAAAAAAAAAAAAAGAGTTTTCCCCAACCTTTTCAAAAAGGGATTGTCTGGGATTCAATTTTCCAGTAGGACAGTTGTGAATAATGTCAGTATTTTCTTGGTCCTTAATTTAATGTGTGTGTGTGTGTATATATATATATATATATATATATATATATATATATATATATATATATATATATAATGTGTATATATATTCTTTTAATACATATATGACACTCTTAAGAATATATCCTCAAATATATGTAATATATAATATACATATACTCATAATATTCTTAAGAATATACACTCATATGTAATATATAATCATCTATAGAATACTCTTAAGAATATAGACTCACATATTATACATGTACTCATAGAATACCCTCAAGAATATATACTCATATATAGAATATGTAATATAGAATATAAACTCATTTATACAATACTCTTAAGAATATAGACTTGTATATAATATGTAACATATAATATACATATTCTTGTAATACTCTTAAAATATATGCTTACACAATACTTTTAAGAATATATATTCATATAATATAAATGTATTCATAGAATGCTCTTAGAATACATGTACATATAATATATAACATACATATACTTATAATATCCTTAAGAATATATACCCATGGAGGCATCTGGGTGACTCAGTGGATTGAGAGCCAGGTCTAGAGATAGGAGGTCCTGGGTTCCAATCTAGCCTCAGACACTTCCTAGCTGTGAGACCCTGGGAAAGTCACTTAACCCCCACTGCCTAGCCCTTCCCACTCTTCTTCCTTGGAACCAATACACAGTTTTGATTCTAAGATGGTAGGTAAGGGTTTAGAAAAAAAAGAATAAATGCTCATATATAATATACATATACTCGTAGAATATCCTTAAGAATATATATACAGATATAATATAATATGCTTATACTCATAATACCCTTAAGAATATATACTTACAAATAATATGAAATATAATAATACTCATATACTCACACACATATAATACTATTGAGCACACCTATTTATGTATAGCTATATGCACACAAGCATATATTTTACATGCATGTATATATAAACCAGGTAGTATAGTGGATAGAACATCAGCCCTGGAGTCAGGAAGACCTAAATTCAAATTTGACTTTAGACAATTAAGAGAGCCAGGCCTGAAGATGTGAGGTCCTCGGTTCAAATTTGGCCTTATATGCTTATTAGCTGTGTGACCCTGGGCAAGTCACTTCATCCCATTTGCCTCAGTTTCTTCATCTATCAAATGTGCTGGAGAAGGACATGTCCCACCACTCCAAGATCTCTGCCAAGAAAACTTTCCCAAATGAGGTCATAGCTAAAATAAGAATTGGGCATGCATAAAACAACCAAATAATAAAAACATACAAAGTAAACCTATTTGATCTTGCTTTGAGCCAAATAAGACTGGATGGATTTAGTTTGTAAACATTTGATCTGATATGTTCCTGTTCTCAGTGGTAGAAAGGGTTATAGTCCCATTTTATAGTTCAGGAATTGGGGATATTGTGGCCAGCCTA
The DNA here is from genome assembly GCF_027887165.1 of Monodelphis domestica. Lineage (NCBI taxonomy): Eukaryota > Metazoa > Chordata > Mammalia > Didelphimorphia > Didelphidae > Monodelphis > Monodelphis domestica. The sequence continues at coordinate 49,133,194 of NC_077229.1, read as the reverse complement.
AAATCATGCAACTTATAAATGATAGTCAGTGCTAAAACCTCAGTCTCCCAGCTCCTAAATAAGGACATTTTTCACTGCACCCAAATGGTCTACTAAGCTGGTTATGAATGAAACATTTCCCTATAAAACAACCCATTATTTGACAAAAATTGCTGGGAAAATTGGAAAACAGTATGGAAGAGATTAGGTTGAGATCAATGTCTTACACCCTATACCGCAATAAACTCAGAATGGGTGAATATAAAGAGGGAAACTATAAATAAATTAGGTGAATTAAAGAATAGTTTACCTGTCAGATCTTTGGGAAAGGAAATATTTAAAAACCAAGCAAGAGTTAGAAAAAAATTACAAAATGTAAAAATAATTCATTTTGATTACATTAAATTAAAAAGGTTTTGTACAAACAAAACCAATGCAACTAAAATTAGAAGGAAAGCAACAAATTGGGGGAAAATCTTCATAACAAAAAACTCTGACAAAAGTCTAATTACTCAAATTTATAAGGAGCTAAATCAATTGTACAAAAAATCAAGCCATTCCCCAATTGATAAATGGTCAAGGGACATTAATAGGCAATTTTCAGTTAAAGAAATCAAAACTATCAATAAACACATGAGAAAATGTTCTAAATCTCTTGTAATCGGAGAAATGCAAATCAAAACAACTCTGGGGTACCACCCTACCCCTAGAAGATTGGCTAACATGACAGCAAAGGAAAGTAATAAATGTTGGAGGAGATGTGGCAAAATAGGGACATTAATGCATTGCTGGTGGAGTTGTGAATTGATCCAACCATTCTGGAAAGCAATTTGGAACTATGCTCAAAGGACGATAAAAGACTGTCTGCCCTTTGATCCAGTCATAGCACTGCTGGGTTTATACTGCAAAGAGATAATAAGGGAAAAGGCATGTACAAAAATATTCATAGCTGCACTCTTTGTAGTGGCAAAAAATTGGAAAATGAGGGGATGCCCTTCAATTGGGGAATTGTGGTATTTGTTGGTGATGGAATACTATTGTGCTCAAAGGAATAATGAACTGGAGGGATTCCATGTGAATTGGAACAACCTCCAGGAACTGATGCAGAGTGAAAGGAGCAGAACCAGGAGAACATTGTGCACAGAGACGGATACACTGTGGCACAATTGAATGTAATGGGCAATGCTAGTAGAGAAGGACAATTCTGAGGCACTTATGAGAAAGATGCTATCCACATCCAGAGGAAGAACTGTGGGAGCGGAAATGCAGAAGAAAAACAACTGCTTGATCACATGGGTTAATGGGGATATGATTGGGGATGTAGACTCTAAGCGATCACCCTAATGCAAATATCAGTAATATGGAAATAGGGCTTGATCAGCAACACATGTGGAATTGTGTGTTGGCTATGGGAGGGGATGGGAGGAGGGAAAGAACATGATTTTTATAATCCTGGGAAAATGCTCTACATTAATCAATAAAATAAAATAAACTGGTTTTGAATGGTTTAAGCTGGTTTGGTGGTTTGAACTGTTTTAAGGAAAGGAAACGACTACATTTTGATTGACAGAGACACGTGACATAGAATCTGATCAGACCCTGGGTCAAGATTCCAAGCAAGGAGGTTGGGGGGAGGTTTGTCCCAACTGCCAACAGTCATTCTCTCTGGAGAAGGAGGAGCAGGAAGGCTTTGGCTTGTGGCTGCATTTTCAACTATATACAAAGATACAACTGGCTCTGGAAGACTTCAGCTGGGGAGAGACTGCTTCAGCCAGGCTGGACTGGAGAATATAAGGAAGATCATCAAGCTTGGCTGGGAGCTACTGTGACCTTTCCTCTGGGAATCTGGCCCATCTTGGATTCAATTTTGTGAGATTCTATTTATGTGGGACTTAACTTATTTAGCTTAGGAAGTGAGCCAATAGGATAGTTATTAGGGGATTAGTTTGGGGGATAAGATTTAGAAATTTCCCTTCTCCTTGTTACCCTCCTTCCTATCCCATTTCCCATTAATAAACTCAAAATATTTATATGTTTGCCTCTTGTTTCTTCCCCTTAAACATCCCATAATAGCAGAACTGGTTTAAAACTGGTTATGAATGAATGAAAATATTTCCCTATTAAACAAGTTTTTTTAAAAAGTTTTATGGATGCTTTTTAAAAAAAAAACAAAAACAAAACCACAATGACTTTCCAATACACACATATTCCCAAGAATCCTTCCTCATAATTGACCATAAGGGTTCGGGGAAAGACTGGCCAAGGAAGGCCCAGTACTTGGAGCTGGAAGCATATGGCACACTTCTACACTGGAAGCTGAGGATGCCTCTGGAAACACACGAGGACTCCCAGAAGCCTCCATGTAGATATGCGACAAGCAGAATGTATTATCTGTACTCTGTGGTCTGGGCTCTCACTGGCCCTCCCTCCACTTAGGCAAGAAAAGCAGTTAAGCAAGACAAGCGCTGTGGTGACCCTGTCTTATAGGGCATGTGACATTCCATAGCCTCAGACTACGACCTTTCATTTGTTACATTGAAAATTCACTGGAGATTGTATAGCAATGTATTATTATTTATTATGTCATTTATAATTTTAGATGTTATATTTATTTAACTTAAATGTATTAAATTAAATTTAAAATTATTTATTAAATTGTTATTTAAATTTATTATTAAATAAATTGTTTATTCAATAATGAAAAGTGGGTTGGAGAGAGACAAGACACATAGTCACATGACTGGTCACCTAGTGCTCACTTTGTGTCTCCATTCACTCTGGCTACTTGGCCCTGAAAGACATGAGAGCTTCCTTGATTCATGACTTCTGTTCTGTGACATCACTTCTGTTAGGTCTTCCTGATTGGATAGACTTGGGAGGCCAGGAGTCATGTGGGACAGGAGAAGAGCATCTTCTTGGGTGCCCTCCAAGGGCACATGGGCCACCATCCCTGGTTTGATTGTTTCAACTGGTTTAAAACTGGCTATGAAGGGGCAGCTGGGTAGCTCAGTGGGTTGAGAGCTAGGCCTAGAGACGGGAGGTCCTAGGCTCAAATCTGGCCTCAGACACTTCCTAGCTGTGTGACCCTGGGCAAGTCACTTGACCCCCATTGCCTAGCCCTTACCACTCTTCTGCCTTGGAGCCAATTGACTCCAAGATGGAAGGTAAGGGTTTAAAAAAATAAAATAAAAAATAAAACTGGCTAGGAATGAATGAAAATATTTCCAAAGAAGTCTCAGATCTTTTTTTTTTTCACTAGCAAAAATACTTAATATTTTTGGAACCTACTATATTTTCTTTTTTTTAAATTTGGAAAATTTAACTTAATTAATTAAGAATATTTTCCCATGATTACAAGATTCATGTTCTTTCCCTCCTCTCTCCACCCATTGCCAATGAGCAATTCCACTGGGTTTCACATGTGTAATTGATCAAGACCCATTTCCATATTATTGATATTTGCACCAGGGTAATTGTTTAGAGTCTACATCCCCAATCATATCCCCATCGACCCATGTGATCAAGCAGTTGTTTTTCTTCTGTGTTTCTGCTCCCACAGTTCTTCCTCTGGATGTGGATAGCATCTTTCTCATAAGTGCCTCAGAATTGTCCTGGATCATTGCATTGCTGCTACTAGAGAAGTCCATTACATTCGATTGTGCCACAGTGTATCCGTCTCTGGGTACAATGTTCTCCTGGTTCTGCTCCTTTCACTCTGCATCACTTCCTGGAGGTCATCCCAGTTCACATGGAATCCCTCCAGTTCTTTATTCCTTTAGGACAATGGTATTCCATCATCAACAGATACCACAATTTGTTCGGCCATTCCCCAATTGAAGGGCATCCCCTCGTTTTCCAATCAGACCTTGTTTTTAATCCAGTCAAAGGATGGGGTGAAGCAGAAATGGATTCTCAAATTCAAAATGAAACTTTCCTTTTAATAAAGGAAAGAGGAACACGGATTTATGTGAAATTCTCACACCTTGATTTAGCCAATAAGCATTTATGAAGCACTTACTCTGTGCCAGGCATTGCTCTAAGGGCTGGAGATACCCAAAAGAGTCCAAAGATAGTCTTGATTCTCTGGGAACTTATGATCTAATGAGAGAGACAGCATACATTCAAATATATACAAAGCAGGCTATATATAAGGATAAATAAGGAAATAATTAACAGGGAAGGTACTGGAATGAAGAGGTGTTGAGGAAGGCACCTCTCTACTAAGCTCTTAAAACTAGAAGTCCATCTAGTGAAACCCCTTTACTTTTACAGGTAAGTAAACTGAGCCCCAGGAAGATGACATTACTCACCCCAAAATACACAAAGGCAGAATCCTAACCCAGATCCTCTGACCACAGAACTAAAACTCTTTCCAGTATACTAGAAGAATGATAGAATCATAGATTTAGAGCTGTCTTAGATGACAGGGTTTATCAGAGCAAACCCCCTCAATTTTACAGATAAGGAAACTGAGCCCTGGAAAATTGAAGTCATAAGAGGGCAGGGAGTTTCCTCATTGGTCCTCTGGAGACCAGATTGCACAATACATTTATCTTAAATTCTAGCTTTTCGAGGTGTTTTTTTCTGTCCAACATGGCAGCCCTAGAGTACATTGAACCCTTCATTTTGCTGTCTATTCATCTGTGTCTCAGTCAAAAAGAATTTTATTTTATTTTTGACCTTTACTCATCTTCCCACAGGGCCCAGGTTTATTATTTTCTCCATCGGTTCATCAATCAACAAACATTAAGTACCTACTATGTGCTGGTCGTCAGCCTCAGAGCATGGATTCCTTGTCAGAGTTACTAAATGGTGACTAAGAGTCACATCGCCCAAGTTCCAGGCCTTTCATGTGGGAGGCTCTCTGTCTATGTAAAGGAACATTTTTTCCTGGCTCGGCCTCTTCATAGTCATCCTGGGTTCTTTGCGTCTTCAAAGTGCCGCTCTGGTGCTGAATAATTAATTCTCCGTCTGCTCCTGGGAAAGGGAATAAATAAATGTACCTTTTATAGGGCGATGAGGGCCTCTGGGGATCTGAGGGCTGTCAGCTTAACAGAAGCTGGGGAGGGGGTACACCGCACCGGGGGTCTGTTTACTTACCGAGGCAATCTCTAAATTGGATCTAACTCCCCATGTTGGAGGAGGAAGTCTCTGGTGCCCTTTCAGAAAGATGTCAACACAATAATGGATAGCTCACTCCCAGGCCTGAACATTTCCTCCTCCTGCCTGTCATGGATAGAGAGACCCTTCCTTTGTTTTCTGCTTGGTACGCCAGAGTCTAGGTGCTAGGAAGGAACTCCTGTGGTTCTATGGAGGAAGAATTATGGCTTATTAGAGCGAGGAAGGAGCTTAGAACAGAGAATGTCAGAGCTTGGCGGGGGAACCTTAGGACAGAGAATTTCAGAACTTGGGGGGGGGGTTTAGAACAGAGAATGTCAGAGCTGGGGGGGGAACCTTAGGACAGAGAATTTCAGAACTTGGGGGGTTTAGAACAGAGAATGTCAGAGCTTGGGGGGGCTTAGAACAGAGAATATCAAAGCTTGGGGGTTTAGAACGGAGAATGCCAGAGCTTGGGGGGGCTTAGAACAGAGAATATCAAAGCTTGGGGGTTTAGAACGGAGAATGCCAGAGCTTGGGGGCTTAAAACAGAATGTCAAAGCTTGGGGGGGCTTAGAATAGAGAATGTCAAAACTTGGGGTGGCTTAGAATAGAAAATGTCAGAGCTTAGGGGGCTTAGAACAGAGAATGTCAGAGCTTGGGGGGATCTTAGAATGGAGGTCAGAGCTTGGGGGGGCTTTGAACAGAGAATGTCAGAGTTTGGGGGGTCCTTAGAATGGAGAATGTCAGAACTGGGAGGGAGCTTAGAACAGAGAATGTCAGAGCTTGGGGGGGCTTAGAACAGAGAATATCAAAGCTTGGGGGTTTAGAACGGAGAATGCCAGAGCTTGGGGGCTTAAAACAGAATGTCAAAGCTTGGGGGGGCTTAGAATAGAGAATGTCAAAACTTGGGGGGGGGCTTAGAATAGAAAATGTCAGAGCTTAGGGGGCTTAGAACAGAGAATGTCAGAACCTGGGGGGCCCTAGAACAGAGAATGTCAGAGTTTGAGGGGCTTAGAACAGAGAATGTCAGAGCTTGAGGGGCTTAGAACAGGGAATGTCAGAGCCTGGGGGGCCTTAGAATAGGGAATGTCAGAGCCTGGGGGGCCTTAGAACAGGGAATGCTGGGAGCTGAGAGGGAACTTCCAATTAGAACAGGGAATGTTGAGGAGTGGGGGCTTAGCCCTTGGTCATGCTAACTTGAAATCTACTAAGGGATTTCAGACAAAAGCATAAATCAACCTAGGTCTAGGGAGCATGAATGGGATGAATGAATGGGGAAGGCTTTATTAAGCACTTACTGCATGCCAGGCCTGGGGATACAGATCCAAAGATGAGGCTATCCTTGACGTGAAGGATCTTCTGTCCAGACTTACAGAAGAGGGGCGGGGGCCAGGGAAGGATGTTTTGGTCTGGGAAGTCACACAGATGACAAATGTCCAACAGTAGGACAGTCAATTGACCTGCCTTTTTCAGGAACATTGAATTTGATTTGATTTCAGTTTCCATAGCAAGAAGATTTGACAGGGAAGGGTACTGGGGGAGGTGTAAGAAGAAGATGGCAGGTTGAGAGCTTCCATTTCATTTCTGGATATATCTCATTCTTAGGAAGGGTAGCTAGGTGGCTGCACAGAGTACCATTCCTGGAGTCAATAAGATTCATCTTCCTGAGTTCAAATCTGGCTTCAGACATTATTATCTGTGTGACCCTGGGCAAGTCACTTAACCCTATTTGCCTCAGTTTTCTTGTTAGTAAAATGAGCTGGAGAAAGATATGGCAAACCACTCCAATATCTTTGCCAAGAAGACCCCAAATGGGGTCACAAAGAGTTGAACTCAATTGGAAAACAACAATGGTTAGGAAGTTTTCAGTTGCAAATGATCTTGGCCTCCATTGCTTTTGGTTTTTCCCTTTGGGTTTCAAACAGAACCAGGGAAATCCCTCTTCCACATAAGTACTTTAATTTCATTATCACATCTATTATCCCAAGCAACCCTAGTGCCTTCAAGTCCTCCTTAAATAGGACACAGACTCAAGGCCCTCTACCATCTTTTTTTGGCTTGCTTTGGGCTTATGTCCAGCTTTTCGGTTCCTTAGAGAACTGCGGTGCCTAGAAATGAACTTGAGACTCCAGATGCGGTCTGGTGAGGGCAGAACCTGTTGGGCTTACCATCTCCCTATTCCAGGGAGCTCTCTCTGACTGCCCAAGCTCTCCCTCTCTTTTATGGTGGCCACACCATAGAGAACTTGCCATTCTCTCAAGGATGAAGCCACTTGTCCACGGTCATGTCAGGCAAGAAAGTTAATGATGGCCCCCCAATTCCAGCTATCTCGTGGCTCTTGCCCTGAGAAGTCACTGGGTCACAAGCTTGCCAAGTCAGAAGGGGCATGCTTCAGGGACCATCCTGCCCAATCCAGATCTGAACAACCAGTCCCTCTGCAGTGGTCAAACCAGGGGCCACCTCTGGGGTCTGCCCATTGTGCTGGGGGAGAGCTCTCATTGTTAAAAAGGTTTCTCCTTCTGGAGCAGAGCTTACTGCCCCTCATGCTGGCCTCTGGGGCCAAGCAGAGCAAGGCCAATCTCGGGCTAGAACCTCCGACATCTGAAGGCAGCTATCATGCCCTGCCCCAAGTCTTCTCTTCAGGCTACACCCAGGACTGTAGATTGAGAGTTGGACCAGTCCAGCTCCTTTCATTTCATCCATGAGCAAAGAGGCCCAGAGAGAGCAAATCATTCCCCTTGTAGTGAGTGACGGCTAGCACTTGAGTCAAGGTTCTGTGACTCCAAATCCACCATCCTGGGTTCCTCAGCCATTCCTCGCGCGGTGAGCTCATCCATGGTCCTTGTTTTAGTCCTTTGTTTTGGAAGAGGACCAACGACCTCACAGCAATGCCTTGCCTTGCTCGTGAATTACATATACCAAGTATGTTTCCTTGGGCCGCCATCGCAGCCTCCCTGGCCCCTGAGATCACCTCCTGTCGACCCTGCACATATCTTATGAAAGTGCCGGGTTCTACCAATGTTGTCTCTTCTGCTCGCTGAGGGTAGGGGTCACGCCTTTGCCTCTCTTGGACACCCCAACTGTGTGCCTGGAACATAGTAAGCACTTAAGTAGCCCCTTAGCAGGCACCATGGGCAGGAACCAAGGATGTCACAATGGAGAGAGTGCTGGGGCATGAGTCAGGAAGTCCTGAATTCAGATCTAGCCTCAGACCTGGGACTCTGGATGAATCTCTTAACCTCCCTTTGTCTCTGTTTCCTCACTTGTAAATTGGGGATAACCTACCCCCCAAAGCTGTTGTGAGGACAAATGAGATAATGACACTTACTTTCCAGCTCTTTTTTCCCTTTAAACTTTCTGTCTCAGTGACAACTCTAGGACAGAAGGGTTAGGCAAACAGTTAGATGACTTGCCCAGGGTCACGCATCTAGGAAATGTCCAAGGTCAGATTTGAACCCAGGTCCTCCTGACTCCAAATCTGGTGCTCTATCCACTGTGCCACCTCACCAGTGAGGTGGCACAGTGGATAGAGCACCAGATTTGGAGTCAGGGGAGGGGGACCTGGGTTCAAGAAATCTGACCTTTGATCAGTTCCTAGATGCGTGACCCTGGGCAAGTCATCTAGACTGGGTGGCCGTAAGCTCCTGATAGCTTTGGCTCATGCTTGGGCATCTTTGCAAGTTATCCTCCTGCACGCTGCCAGGAGCTAAGACAGGGTGTCCTCTTGTCACACTGACTCATCCTGCCTCCTGTTTCCTGCTCTCCTGCTTCAGAAAAGGAGTTTTTCCTCCAAACAGTTTTTCAGGGCTGGGGAGGGACGGGGTGTTATAAGAGGGCAGATGTACGAGATGGGAAAGAATAAGCATTTATAGAGCACCTGCTGTTGTGCTCTGAAGTCATGTTTGATGCTTCATGACCTCACTGGATTCTTCTGTCCTTGCCTGGCTCCCAAAGTGTGTCCAAGCTTGTGTTCATGGCTTCTTTATAGCCCCTACTATGTGCCAAGCACTTATGATTATTATCTTGTTTGATCCTCCCCCAAACCCTAGGAGGCAAATACTATTGTTCTCATTTTATAGATGAGGAAACTGAGGCACACGAAGGATAAGTGACTTGTCCAGAGTCCCAGAGCTGCTAAGTGTTTGAGGCTGGATTTGAACTCAAGACTTCCTGACTCTAGGTCGAGCTCTCTATCCTCTGTCCCGTCCAGCATCTCTGGCTCCACCTATGTGCCTCCTAAGGGGACTTCTGAGAATAAGACTGGCCAGCATCAGAGAGAAAGTCCACCAGAAAAGATTTAAGAATGGAAGCTCTCTGAGGACAGCAATGGTTTCATTCTTTGATTTGTCTCCCAGGAGTGCCTTGTACAGTGCATGGTGCCTAGAAAAGGTTTAATGACGGTGGTGGGTGGGAATTCAAAACTTAACTGCTCTCTTCTGGAAGGCTTGGTTTGCCCAGGAAGGGTTATGGGAGCAGAGCTGCAGACTGCTACCTGGAACTCAGCATTAGTGGGCAGTGAGAGGGCTGTGGTGTCCAAGATGCACCGGGATGGTTCTCTTGTCCTCTGACCTGGTAGGATCCCCAGGCTTGGGCGATCATCTGTTTAATACTATCTGAAGAGCCCACGGAGTCTAACGAAGGGCTGTTCTAACACAATCTCCCTCCAATTCAGAAGGTCCAGGAGGCCTCTTTGTCTCAGAGAGACAAAGAGAGAAAGGAGCTTGCATGAAGTGCGAAATCAAAGAGGATTTTGTTCTTTGCAAACAGGAAAGAACAGTGGTCCATCCTCAGAGGGCTGGCTCCATTCCCCACACCATCTCATAGTTCTATTATCCAAGAGCCATGTAGAGAAGAACTGTGGCCTTGGAGCCACAAGCCTTCAAGTTCTTTCCAAGCTCTTCCTCTCACCCCTGTGTGACATTGGGCAAGTCCTTTCCCTTCCCAGGACCTCAGTCTCTTCTTCTGGGGAAAAATTGGACTTGATGACCTCTGAGCTCCCACTGAGCATTTACTCAATGATCCTATCTTCCTACGAATCTCTGTGGCACTGGGTGACGTTGGGCAAGTCCTTTCCATTCTCAGGGCCTCAATCTCCTCCACTGTAAAATGATGGTTAGACCAGATGGCCCAAGGATCCTTCCAGATCCAAATGTATGTATCCAGATCCTACACACATGGTCTATGAGAGACATTGTGACTTAGTGGATGGAAAGCTGGTTTTGGAACCATGAATACCTGGGTTCAAATCCCTCATCTGACACCTCCCGGCTGTGAGACTGTGGGCAAGTCACTTAATTTTTCAGAGCTACTGGCACCTATCAATGGAAGAGAAACTACTGACCTATATTATTAGAATTTCCTCACCTTGAAAGTCACTGTGCTAGTCAAATCCCTCACCCAATAGCTAGCCCTGATGTACTTCTGCGCCCTCTACTTCAAAGGTGAGACATTTGTGGTCCACATGTCCCTAACTTTCATGATTAGGGCCTCTTCCAGCTTGAAGCTCTATGATCTTGTAACTTTTTCCAAAGCTCAAATATATATATAAATATATATACATACATATTTATATATATGTGTGTGTGTGTTATATGTACATATATTATATAGATGTGTTATATACATATACAATATTATTATATATAGTATATCGATATATTACACACATATGTATTATACACATACATATAGCATAGACATATATGATAGATATATACCATACACATATAATATATACATATATTATATTGATAAGTATTACAGATATATATGCATTATATATACACATATAGTATAGAAACATAATATACATATATATGATATATATGATAATACACATATATAATGTATGCATATAGTATTATGTAAATAGAATTATCCTCCTTTGTTTATTTTAACTTCATCAGTCAAGAACTTGGAATGCCCCTCCTTTCACATTTAGTCAGACATTTAAAGAACCTTTTACTAGAAAAGGAAGTTCACACCCTCAAAGACCAGAAATGGATCCCACAAGCACTATCCTGCCCTGGGCAGTACCAGGCAAAAGAAGAAACTATGATTGGTTCCTGAGATGTGATAGACCAGCCCACAATGAAAGGAAGTAGAAACCAGAGGGACAGGAAGTGATGTGGGACAAGGACTTATAAAAGGTGATACCAAAGAGCTGAGAAGGACTCTGCATTGGGGATTTTGGCATTGGTAGCACTTGTTGAAAGAGGACACTTACTCTGGTAAGACTCTTGGCCAAAGAGACTACCTGACTCCTTTCTGGAGGCTGGGACCTGAGGGAGCCCTTGCTAGGATGTGAGTTAGATCTCTTTGGATCAGCACTTAGGGCATTTTAGGCTAGATAATGCCCTATCTCCTTCCTACATTTCTCTCTTTACTGTCCCTACTTTGCTATAATAAAGCTACTAAAGCTACTAACAGCCTTGTGACCTAAGAGTTACTTTTTATAAATGGCGACCACAACTTTTTATAACTCTTAATTTAACCAAAACCCATTTTAATTCTTACAGTATATACATATATTATATAGACATATATCACACATGTAATATGTATTACATATACACACATGATAGAAATATATTATATGTGGTGGTAGTAGTCTCTCGGTAACCGAGGATGACGATTGTCTTTGTGCGTTTTCATCTATGGTGTATAGATGAGTGTGCACAAAGATACTTGTGCATGAAGGAGATTTAAGTGGAAAAGTCGATGCACAGAGACAGTCCCACTCTCTCGGCGTTGGAAGCCTGGGTCCAGTGGCACGAAAAGTCGTTACACCTGGAGACTTCCTCAGCTGTATTGGATGGCCGTGTTATCTTTTGTGCTCCAACACGCCCTGAGCACTCCACAGTGCTTTGCTGCGTCGCCATCTCAGCCGTTGAACCTTCTTATTGGTTTCTTCCGCCTGTTCCACCAAAGCAGTCTTCACATGCTGGGTGAGCAAAGTCCTGGTTCACTAGGGGTCGACGACCCGATGGCTACCCTCACAAGGTTTAGCCAGCTTGTCGAAGCCGTTGCCCAGAGTGTGGCCACTGACGCATGCTAGCAGCTACAATATATATATATATATATATATATAGATATAGATATAGATATAGATATATAGATATAGATATATTATATATATATAATATAGATATATTATTATATATTATATATGGATATAGTATATAGATATATCACACATATAATATGTATTATATATACATATAGGATAGACAAATATAGATACATATTATGCACACTTTAATGTATTATAATACATATATAAACATATTCTATATACATATTTATGCATGGATATAGAGTATATACACATATTATGTGCATATATTCTATAATATACACATATGCATTGATATATACATATACTATATTATATACATATATAATAGATGATATATACATATATTATGTGTGTATTTATAGATAGATAGACAGACAGACAGACAGACAGACAGACAGACAGACAGATAGATAGATAAATAGATAGATAGATAGATAGATAGATAGATAGATAGATAGATAGATAGAGTTGTTGTTTTTTAGTCATTTCAGTTGTGTCTGATTCTTTGTGAATCTATTTGGGGTTTTCTTGGCAGAGACACTGGAGTGGTTTGCCATTTCCTTCTCCAGATCATTTTACAGAGGAGGAAACTGAGGAGAATAGGTTTAAGTGACTTACCTAGAGTCACACAACTATTAAGGGTCTGAGGCAGGATTTAAACTCAAATCTTCCTAACTCTAGGCCCAGCATCCTATTTATTGAATGCCCCACATGTTAGGAAAATCAGAGTTCAAATCCAGCGTCTGACATTTACTAGCTGTGCGACTGTGGGCAAGTCACTTAACCTCTGTTTGCCTCAGTTTCCCCAACTGAAAATGGAAGTAATTATAGGGTTGTTGTGAGGATTAAATGAAATAATATTTCTAAAGCAACTAGCAAGGTACTTAGTAGATCATATACATATGAATGTTTGTTCCTTCCCTCCATCAAGGTAGGTCAGCACCTTTTCTGAAAGCTTGGAGAGCTAAGAAATGAAATGATTTGCCCAGGTTCACAGAACCAATATATGTTGGAGGCAGGATTTGAACCCAGGTCCTCCTTGCCCCAGGGTCAACTTTTTAACGTTCTTTCCACTCTACTATATGGATGCTTCTTCCCGCCAATAGCTGGGTTGTGTGAGGCTCGAATGATCCCACATTCCTAAAGTGCTGTATCGATGGCTGTGATGAGCATGACTGTCCTCCAGAGGTCTGGCCTCTGAGATGATTTGGGACTCGGGGCTTCCCAGACCCATGAGCCAGTGGCATAGGCTGGTGGAGTTCTTCCAGCCTCGGGGCCTCAGCAGGACCCAAGAACAATCGACATCTGGCCTTAAAATGGGTGGATTGAATCTCCCAGGCCCCCAGAACCTGCGCCCCTTGACATCTGCCTGCCCTGTGCGAGGCTCACATCTCCAGCTGTCATTTCCCAGGAAAGGCTGATGATACTCCCTCTCGGTGTCAGATGTTAGCCGGGCACTTGGCGGTGCCCATCACCTGAGCCGCGGTCCTTTGATGGATGAGTCAGTGTGGTATCAAAGTAACGTTGAAAACATTCTGTAACGCCTCCCCACAGTGAATCTTAGACATATCCCCTCCTCCCAGAGTTCTTTAGGACTCAGGACTTTTTGCTTTGGGCTGGGGGCACAAGGGTTGGTTCAAAGCCACCATGTGCAACAGAGATCTTCTCCCCAGCCAGAAAACTTGCTGTGAGTCAGAGGAAATTGCTTTACAGGAAGGGAATAATCAGGCTGCGTGCCCCATTCTCTGATTTCAAAGGAGGGGGGAAGAATCCTTCTACCAACTTCAGATGGTGCCTCCATCCAGCTCCTTCCCCCATCTGGAGGCACCGAGAACGTTGGCGAGCCCTCGCCTTGCTGCCAAGGTGGGGGGGTGGTGGTTAATCTTGTTAATTACACTGATGAGCAGATGTCATCATTAATTAGGTGGTTATTCTTTGCGGCTGCTTCCTGCCTTTTTGGGTCCAAGAATCTGAAAGCTTTGTGTCCTGCTTATCTAATTAATCCACAGAACCCCCAGCCTCCCTCCTCTCTGCTCCCCACCCACCAGGGAACAGAAGGGGTGGGCACCATTCACCTGGCTTTCTCCACTAATTCACCGAGACAGAGATGGGTTCTGCCAATGCCCTCCATCAGCTGACTCTCATCCCTGTCGCCTGGAGAGCCCCAGCTGAGCAGCTGGCAATGAGAATGATCAGTCTGAAGCAGAGACCAGTCACAGAGTTGATGAAGATTTTTAATTTTAATCACGTACATTTGCTTGAGCCCAATTTTAAATCACTTTAATGGCAGATTAAAAATATATAAGCTGGTCTTAAAGGACATTCTTATTACCTTTATAAATATCTCAAATCAAAAGTTTGGTTTAATTGCACAGAGAGAGAGAGACAAGGAGGCAAGGGCCGACCCCGTTAAGTCTCACTTATAAAAGCTGGCTGAGAAAAAGGAATCTTGGAGGCAGCTGGAGCTCAGGAAATGAAAACTAATGGCTGCCGGGGAGATGGTATCGTGCCGTTACCTTCCTGCCATTTACTACCTGTGCTTGTCTCAGTCATCATTTAACCTCCCCGTGCCTCAGTTTCCCCATCTGGAAAATAAATGGATTGGACTAGATGACCTCTAAGGATACATCCAGGTCGGAGATTCTGTGACTCTGGAAAGGGGGAAAATAGAAGATGCTACATGGATGGGCTAAGAGGCCTTGAGAGTCGTGGAAGCAAAGAATGTCAGAATTGGGAGGGAGTTTAGAACATACCTGGTTGGGAGGGCACCTAGAAGAGAGAATGGCCGAGCTGGGAGGGGCTTAGGATAGAAATATCTGAGCTTGGAGGGCAGACAGAACAGGGAATAGCAGGACTGAGAGAGATCTTTAAACAACATTTTAGAGCCAGCTGGGCACCCAAACCAGAGAATGTCAGCATTGAGAGGGCCTAAGAACAAAGGATGTCTGAGCTTAGAAGGCAGGCAGGCAGAACAGAATGTCAGAGCTGAGAAGGACATTAAAACAAAGAATGGTAGAGCTGGCTCGATACCTAGAACAGAAAATTTTAGAGCTAGGCAGACACCTAGAACATAAAATGTCAGCATTGGAGGGGCCTTTAGAACAAAGGATGTCTGAGCTTAGAGGGCAGGCAGAACTGAAAGGGATCTTAAAACAGAATTTTAGAGTTGGCTGGACATCTAGAACAGAGAAGGTCAGAGTTGAGAGGGTCCAAGAACAAAGGATATCTGAGCTTAGATGGCAAACAGAACAGAGAATATTAGAACTGAGAGGGATCTTAAAAGGGATTTTTTTAGAGCTGGCTGGACATCTAGAACAGAGAATTTTGGAGCTTAGTGGGCTCTAAAACAGAAAATTTTGGAGTTTTAGAACTTAGAATATTAGAACTTGAAAGAATGTGTAGTCGAAATTATTTTAGAAATTAATGTATCTCTTCCCTTTACAAATGAGGAAACTGAAGCCCAGATAAAGTGAGTGAGTCCTTCAAGGCCATCTAGTCTGTGGTGGGGCTAGTATTTGAATTTAAGTCTTCTGATTCCTAATTTCTTTCCACCCATACTCTCAAACTTGTGGGAGGACATGGATGAGAGCCACAAAATATGAGCAGCATAGGTGTGTCCCAATCTGTGTCTCTGGAGGGAAGACACACATC
>NC_077229.1:48767348-48876800 GCF_027887165.1 Monodelphis domestica | reverse complement strand
GAAGAGAGGAAGCCCTGGAAGACGTGCGGTCATTCCCAAGGGAATCGTGTGCCAGGCCCCGTGCCGAGCGCCGGGGACACAGGGCAAAAGCAAGACAGCCTTGTGGTCTGTACAGCGCACTTGGGCCGGAGCCTGCGGCCGTCTGCAGCTCACCGGCTTCCAGCCACGTCAGGACGCGTAGATGCAGCCGGGGGCAGGGAGGCCGGGCAGCAACGGAGCCCGGGGCGGGGAGGCCGGGCAGCAACGGAGCCGGGGGCGGGGAGGCCGGGCAGCAACGGAGCCCGGGGCGGGGAGGCCGGGCAGCAACGGAGCCCGGGGCGGGGAGGCCGGGCAGCAACGGAGCCCGGGGCAGGGAGGCCGGGCAGCAACGGAGATGGGGCGGGGAGGCCGGGCAGCAACGGAGCCCGGGGCAGGGAGGCCGGGCAGCAACGGAGATGGGGCGGGGAGGCCGGGCAGCAACGGAGCCCGGGGCGGGGAGGCCGGGCAGCAACGGAGCCCGGGGCAGGGAGGCCGGGCAGCAACGGAGATGGGGCGGGGAGGCCGGGCAGCAACGGAACCCGGGGCGGGGAGGCCGGGCAGCAAAGGAGCTGGGGAAGGGAGGCCGGGCAGCAACGGAGATGGGGCGGGGAGGCCGGGCAGCAACGGAGCCCGGGGCAGGGAGGCCGGGCAGCAACGGAGCCCGGGGCGGGGAGGCCGGGCAGCAACGGAGCCCGGGGCGGGGAGGCCGGGCAGCAACGGAGCCCGGGGCGGGGAGGCCGGGCAGCAACGGAGCCCGGGGCGGGGAGGCCGGGCAGCAACGGAGCCCGGGGCGGGGAGGCCGGGCAGCAACGGAGCCCGGGGCGGGGAGGCCGGGCAGCAACGGAGCCCGGGGCGGGGAGGCCGGGCAGCAACGGAGCCCGGGGCGGGGAGGCCGGGCAGCAACGGAGCCCGGGGCAGCCTGGGATGCAGCCAGCAGGGCCGAGGGCAGGTCAGAGGATGCAGAGAGGTCACGGGCGCTGGCACTCGAGCCTCTGCAGGCCGGATTCCCGCTCAGAGGCAGCGCAGGGCGGGGGGAGGGCCCAGACGCCTGTGGTTTCCTGAGGGCGGGGGCTGCGGGCTGATGCTGGGGAGCCCCGAGAGGGGTGCCTGATGGGTACCTTCTTGTTTCTTCCTGTAGAAAAGCCGGTGTATTTCCCCTCCTTCTCGGAGGGCCAGAAGCTGAGCGGGGAGCCCGCCCCGTGCTGGCCGCCGTCCCTCGCTTTCCCGGTGCCGTCTCGAGAAGTGATTAAGAGCTCCCCGCAGCTGGAGCCCCCCACCTTCCAGTACAACCCACCAAGTAAGTCCTCTCTCCCCGGGAGGGGGCGGCGGCCTCTGGGGCCTACACAGCCTGCTCCGCCTGGGGCCGTCACCCGCTGTCAGGAGGCCGCTCTGGCCTTGCTGCCTGGCCCCAGGGGGCGGCCCCAGGGGTGACGCCTCCCTGGAGCCCAGCTTGCTTCCCCTGCCCCTGCCTGGCCTCTGAGGAGCACCTGGGAGAATGGGGGCCCCGGGAGGGCGAGATCTGAATTCAAAGCCCCTGCACACATTGGGCCCAGAGCTTTGGGGAGGGGCCCTGGAGGCTCTCATTTCACAGAGGAGGAAACTGAGGCCTGCAGAGGCAGGGTTTGAACCCAGGGCTTCTGACTCATGGAGCGGGCTTTCCCCTGGACGGCGCTTCAAGTGCTCCATGCACTTTCACTGAGCAGCATCTTTTTTAAACCCCTGCCTTCTGCTTAGAATCAAGACAAGCATCTGTTCCAGGGCAGAAGAGTGACAAGGGCTGGGCCGTGGGGGTGAAGTGACTGGCCCAGGGTCACCCAGCTAGGAAGTGTCCGAGGGCAGATTGGAACCCAGGACCTCCCGTCTCTGGGCCTGGCTCTCCATCCACTGCCCTCCACCACCATTTATTGAGTGTTTACTCTATGCCAGGCACTACACTAAGCTTCAGTGGGGTGTGGGACCTGGAGGCAGGAAGACCTGAGTTCAAATCCTGCCCCAAACACTTGATAATGGTGTGGCCCTGGGCAAGTCACTTAGCCTTGCTCTACTGTGAAATGGGGATCATCACAGCCCCCAGGCTGTAGGAATCAAACGAGGCGCTATCCAGGGAGCGCTGGGAAAGCCTTGAAGAGCTGCGTAAATGCGGGCTGTTCTCTCGATTCTTACGGGAGAGCCTTGGGGAGTGGCGCCCTGGGGCTCCTCTGGAAAAGGGAGCCCCCACTCAGCGCTGCGTGCCACCCCTTCTTCCTCCTCGGGGGGCCTCTGACGGGGGCGGCCTCTGGCCCTCGTCCCAGGAGCGAGGCCTCGGCGTCCGCCCGACCCAGCCCTTCATTCACCTCGGGGGGACGCCGAGGCCCCTCCAGCTCCCAGGCTGTGCTCCTGGAGGGAGCCGGGGCTGAAGGTCCCCTGCCTCGCGTCAGCGATGGCCAGCCAGTAAGCAGGGGTGGGCCGGAGAAGGGTCAAGGCCGGCTTCCCCGTCGGTCCGCAGGTCAAACGAGCAAACGTTTATCGGGCAGTTGCTCTGCGCCGGGCACGAGGGGCGAGGCCAGAGGGGAGCGGCGATGGCGGGGGAGGGGCCGCCTCGAGGAGGGCTCTGGGGGGGCTCCTGGCACCCTCGGGGGGCGGGGGGGCTCCTGGCCCGCGGTGGTGCCGGACGGGATCTGCACGGAGCCCTCCGGTCACCGGGCCTGCTGCGTGCGTGTCTCCCGTCCAGGTCACCCCGCCTCTCTCTCAACCTGCACGACGGGGCCAGGTCCGGCCTGCAGAGGGTGCCCGGCATCTCCAACCCGCCCCCCCTCATCTCCTCCACCAAGCACCCCGTCGTCCTGGAGAGGCCCGTGAGCTCGCAGGTGAGGCCCGGCGCCTGGGGCCGCACGGCGGGGAGAGCGCGGGGAGGCTCGGACCTCCCTGGCTGGGGGAGCCTGCCCTTCACGTGTTTCCTCCTGTGGCCCTCGCAGCCGCCCGGGGAGCTGCGCGCTAATAGTACGCCCCATTTGACAGATGAAGAAACTGAGGCTGCGGTCAGCGTGTGAGGGAGGCCTGGAGCCCGAGCCTTCCTGCCTCTCTCCAGCGTTGTTTCCGCTGCCCTGGGCTGCCTCGGCACAGCCATGCCCACGTCTCTCCTTCCCCAAAGTGGCCGAGGGTGAAAAGGCTCCGAGTTCACCCCTCAGCTACCGGGGTGACCTGGGGACACCCCCACGCTGAGCCTCAGTTTCCCCATCTGTCCAATGGGGGGTGCACCCGAGGCCCTCCTGCCTCCTCAGGAGGCTGAGGTGGAGCAGGGATAGGCGGAAGGGGCTCTGGCCCTGGGTTTTTCCAGTGTGGGAGAGCAGGCCGGCGAGTTCTGCCCGGTCTAGACGGGTCACCGGCAGTCCCAGGGTTCCCCGGGCGCAGGGCAGGGCAGGGAGGGGACTTTGGACCAGGCCTCGTTCCATCCGAGACAATGCCGGAGGAAGTGGGGGGTGCTGGGAGGGGGCATTCACAGGAGGTAAAAATAGCTCGCAGTCGGCGCTGGTCCTCCGCCCTGCAGCCCGGGGCAGTCACCCTGGAACCGGGGACAGAGGACCTTTGTGTCCGTGGGAGACGGGGCCGCCCCGGGGAACGGCGAGGGGGACCGTGTCCCCGGGACGGCCAGGGCAGGGCCCGGGGCTCGGCCCCTCTGCTCCTCCCCAGCAAACTGCAGCCAAGGCAAGGTCCCCGGGCAGGCGGAGGGCAGGCCCGGCCTCCAAGCCCTCTGGGCAGTCTCCTCCTAGCAGCGCTCCCCCTCCCCCTCGTCATGGGCCCTGTCCCCTGCTGGAGGCCTGGGGGCAGACAGGATCTTTCTCCTGCCTTCCTCCCAGGGAGTTCCAATCCAGCTCCATGCACCGTACTCTGAGCATGCCAAGGCTCCCGTGGGCTCCATCACCATGGGGCTGCCCTTGACCATGGACCCCAAAAAAACTGGGTAAGTAAGTGTTCGGGCCTCCCTGGGCCGCTCCTACGAGGCCGACGGCCGTCCCGACTGCTGGAAGGCTCCCGTGATGGGGCTCTGCTTCGGGGCACCGTGCCAGGCGGCCCCCGCTGCCGGAAGCCTTCCTCCCCGGCACGTTTTCCACGGGGCCTGACCCGACGTCCATGTTGGCCATCGAGAGGCCCCGGGGAAGACCCACCATCCGGGAGCCGTTGCCAGCATTCCCGGCTCTCTCGGGCATTCACGTGGCCGCCTCCTCTCAGCCGGGGGCCTGGCTACACCTCTGCCCAGTGGTGAGGGGCCGGCCGGGCTTAGGAAGCCGCTAATCTAGCAGGACGTGGAACTCGAATGTCCTGGACCCCAGGCCCACACCCTGCCCATGGGGCCGACATTCTGCCTGAGCGTGTCCGAGACAAGGCCCGGCCTCTGTGGGTCCGCGTATCCTCTGGCCCCTCCACCCCCGGGGAAGTGGACTCGTCCCTCGGAGAGACCCTTCCCCTGGCAAGGGAGGCGGCCATGAGGGCCTCCGGCCCAGGACTTGGGGTCCCACCGTGGAGGAAGGGGACCCACCCAGGCTGCTCCATGGCAGCCCATCCCGGGGGTCCTCAGCGTCCTTTGGACCAAGGGGTGGGAAAGAGGGAGAGGAAGTTGTGGGGAGCAGAGCCTGTCCCCCTGCACTCACACCCTGACCCTTTGCAGTGCCTTTCCCTGGAGTGAAGCAGGAGCAGCTCTCTCCGAGGAGCCAGGCTGGCCAGCCTGAGACCCTGGGGATGCCAGTGGCCCAGGAGACATCAGTGCTCAGAGGTAAGGCGGCTGGAGGGTCGAGAGAGCACCTGGGGATGGAAGTTCTGAGCCCTAGCCCAGATGGGCACTGACTCACGTTAGGGCTACGAGAGGCCTTGGGGCCCCTGTGGCACAGAATCATTGGACTGGGGCTGGAAAGGGCCTGGGGGGGTCATTTTACAGAGGAGGAAACTGAGGCCTCCCAAAGGTCCCATGGAGTAAGCGTCAGAGGTAGGATTTTGAAGCCCAGTCCTCTGCCTCTTTGAGCCCAGGGCTCTTTGTCCTGGACCTAGACAGGGACAGAAATACCCAAAGGGGCCTCTAACCCTCTCTTCTGGCTTTCTCCCTCTGGGCCTCTTCTTGTCCATCTGTCAGATGGGAACAACGCCTGACCCACCTGGCTAACCAGGCCATTCTCCCTGGATGTTGGGCCATTTCCCTCAGGTTTCCTTACTCCTCCATAGAGAAGGGCTCAGGACTAAAGGCTATGTCTCTCTTCACTTGGGATAGTCATTTCCCACCTCCTTGATGCTGTCCTATCACTAAAGAAGGCTTCATCACTGACTTGAGCAAGTAATAAAGAGAGAAAGGAAAGAGATTTCACAGAAATTAGAGGGTTTTTGTCACAACCGACATGATCAGCCAAAACTGTAAAGGAGAATTTTAGCTTTGTGACTTGAAATCTAAATAATTGGTCGCCAGGGAAAATTTGGAGAGAGGGAGGGAGAGAGAGAGAGAGACAGAGACAGAGAAAGAGACAGAGAGAAGAGAGAGACACTGAGAGGAGAGAGAGAGAGAGAGAGAGAGACGAGAGAGAGAGAGAGAGAGAGAGAGAGAGAGAGAGAGAGAGTGAGAGAGAGACAGAGAGAGAGAGAAGAGAGAGACGACCGAGAGGAGAGAGAGAGAGACAGAGACAGAGACAGAGACAGAGAGAGAGACAGAGAGTGAGAGAGGAGAGACAGAGAGTGAGAGAGAGTGAGAGAGAGAGAGAGAGAGAGAGAGAGAGAGAGACAGAGAGTGAGAGAGAGACAGAGAGAGAGAGAAGAGAGAGACACTGAGAGAAGGGGGCGGGGGGAGAGGGAGACAGAGAGAGAGAGAGACAGAGAGAAGAAAGAGACACCGAGAGAAGAGAGAGGGAGAGGGAAGAGAGACGGAGAGACAGAGAAATTTAAACTGTTCTGGCTCAGGCTGAGCCAGGCAGTAGTTAAAGGCCTTGGCCCAAGTGGTCTCCCTGAGCCCAAGGGAAAGGGATTCAGTCTTATCACTCACCATGAGACTGTCTCCAGGAAGCTGTCTAAGGGGGATCCTCCAGGCTGAGTTCCAGCCCTCACTGAACTAAACTCCGAATCTAATTGCACTCTGAACTGAATTTTTTGAACTCACTTTAGCCTCCTTTTAAAGAAATTTTCTCTCATGTCACCTCCCTTAAATTTCCACGTCTACCAATCACAGTAGACCTTTTTCCAGGACTGCCTACTCTTTAGTTCTCACCTTCTCTGATTAGATTAAGTACTTCACACTTCTTTGTTAAGCTTGCCTTTTGTGAGTTACTTGACCATTTTGTGATTAATTTAACCTTTCTAGGTACTTAACACATTTTTGTATTAGATCTAAAAATACTTAGCTTAAGTTCTAGCTTCACTATAAGGTATGAGTTAAGTACCTTCATTGTTCAATCAGGAGTTTACAACTTTATCTTCCCCTAAAGTATGTCTAATTAGGGTGGAGTAATTTTGAAGTTCACACCCTCTGTGTGTGTGTGTGCAGTCCATGCTCGTCCTCCTGGCTATTTGGTGTTGGGGGACCGAAAGAAGGCTGGACCTCAAGTCCACAGCCCTCCGTTCTGAACCCAGCACACACTGGGCCCTGGACTGGGCAAATCGCAACCGGCATTTAGAGAGAGCACATACACACGTCGTCTTATTTAGGCCTCTTCAGCCCTTAGGAGCGTGTTCTGTGGGTGTCTTCAGATCCATCTCACGGATGAGGAGACTGAGTCTGGTAGAGGTCAGGGGTCTTACCGTTTGGTCTTGATAAGTATCAAGAACTGACTGACTATGGTTAATCCAGACTGAGTCTCTTTCTACCACCCTGTACTGCTTCTTGACTTCTGAGCCTCTGTTTACTCATCTTTAAAGCGGGTATAATACTGCATGAAATACCTCCCCCTTGTAGGAAAAGACTTTTTTGGTCAGGGAATAAATATTACTAATAAACTTACATTGACAGCATAATAAACTTTATATCATGTCGGCAAATAAAAAGTTATTTAAAATCTTTATAATAGCAAATGAGGAAGGCTTACTAAGAATTAAACTGCGAATTGGAGGGACACCCAAGTGGCTTAGTGGATTGAGGGCCAGACCTAGAAATAGGAGGTCTTGGGTTTAAATCCTGCCTCAGACCCTGCCCCAGTTCCCCAGCCTTTACCACTCTTCTGCCTTGGAATTAATGCACAGGATTGACTCTAAGATGGAAATACGGTTTTTATGTGTGAATTGGGCTTTCAAGTGGTCATTCAAACCCAGGGCCTTCGATAAGGCCAGTTTCTTCTCTGGATAGATGGGGGACGAGAGAAGGACTCGCAGCCTTCAGAGTGGTCTCTGTAGTGTCCCCTACCCTTCGTCTCCCTCGCCATTCCCCAATGATGTGTTTTGTAGGAACAAGCCTGGGCTCCACTGCGGGAGGAAGTATCACCAAAGGCATCCCCGGCAGCCGGCCTCCCTCGGAAAGCCCCATCACCTACCGAGGCTCCATTACGCACGTAAGTGGACGGAGGGTCAGCCAGCCCCATCCCTGGAGGGACAGCCTGACCCGAGGCCCCAAGGGGGAGCCGAAGCAGGCTCTGACTTAGCTCTTCTGCATCTGTAAAGCAAGGAGAGCACAAGGGGGTTGTTGAGGATCAAATGGGCCAATCAGCAAGTATTGATTATGCTCTTCCTGGGTCCCAGGGACTGTGCTGGATGCACAGGAAGGTGAGAGCTCCCATTTGGAGTGGATTTTCTGGAGCCCCTGGAGGCAGGGCTCGGGGCAGGTCCCGAGGGGGATGCTGCTGGAGGGCCGGGCAGAAGCTTCCATGGGCCCTGGGGCTCCTTCCTGCCCTTCCCCACCATGATAGGGGTCACCACTGCCTGAGAAGTGAAGGGCCTCGGAGTGAGGGTTTATCCCTCTCTGCGGCCACTCAATGAGCGTGACGTGCAGAGAGCAGGGACGTCATCTTCCCTGGAGAGCCTCTAGTGGGAACCAGACGTCCCCCGGCCTCTCTGGCTGACCAGGGTGCTCTCATTGGGAAGGGAAGAGGCAGAGGGCCTCGGAGAGCCTTGCTGGGACCGTGGATGCCTATGGGGGAGGGGAGGGGAGGAAAGGCGCCCTGTCTGGCAGCTTCCTGTTTCCGTGCTTCTTGCTGACTAGGAGCCGAGTTCTTGATTCCTCTGAGTCGGGGGCAGAGCCTTGGGCCCCGCAGCCAGGGAGTTCTCAGGCGTATTCAGGGCCCTTTCTCGCATGGGAAGGAAGCGGACTTGGAGAAGGGGTGGCACGCACCCAGGGTTGGCGGGAGGGAGCGCGCCCTTCGAGCCCGGCTTCCTCTGGCAGGGACGGACGAGCGCTGCCCCCGAGGGCCCTGTCGTCAGGCGCTCATCTGCGCGCGAGCCCTATCTTTGGGAAGGGCCGCTTCGCGTCCTGTTGGGAGCAGCGCAGAGAGACCCCAGAGGAACACGGGCCCGACGGCTCGTTTCAGGCTCGCGGCCTATTGAGGCACGCCTACAATGGCGGGGCTCAAAAGAAGGGAAAGAATTCAGAGGAAGGCAGACGTTTGGGAGGGAGCCCCAAAGCCTCATTGCCTCGGACGCTCCCCAGCTCTGGGCCTAACCTGCGTGCCCTCCCCACCCCCAGGGGTCCTGGAAGGAAGTCACCCGAGTGGCCTCCTGGGCGTCGTTACGGCTTTCAGGGCCGGCTCAAGAACCCGAGGTCTCTGGCAGGGTCCTGAACTGGGCACGGCTCGCTTTGCCTGGCTTCTGGCCCGTCCCTGGGAATGCCAGCGGCTCAGTGGGGCCTGGCAGGCTTGTTCCTGGGTCCAGGAGCCAGGAGAGAAAGCGCCATTGTCCCAGGATGTGTGGGTGGCTTCTAGCAAGCTCTGGTCAGCCGAGGCAGCCACGGTCTTCAGGAAAACAACTCCCGGGTTCCTGTGGGGAACAGGGACTTGCAACAGCAGGGCTGGCCTTCCCGTGTGGGCAGAGGAAAATGAGGGGAAAGCGGGGGCTCCTTTGCAGAGCTCGGAGAGAATCTAGGGGAGCCAGGCAGGCCGTCCTCCCACTTGGACTTTCTCCTCCTGTGGGAGGCCAGGATTCTGGGGAAACGGGCCTGAAATGCTGTGGGTCACTGCTTCTGCCCTGGGAGCTAGACCTCACCTGTGGACGCCGAGGTCAGCAAGGGGAGTGCTGGAGGCAAGGACCACAAGGAGGGAGAGGTTAGGTAGCCTGCCGTGGGTCCCTCGGCTAGTCTAAGGCAAGATTCGAACACGGGTCTTCCTGACCCCAAGCTCTTTGTCAGTCCCCAGAGGCCATCTCATCCAGCCTCAGTGTGCACCTGAGGCTCCCAGAGACTGGCCCCGAGGGGAGGGCCGGCCGGCTCCCTCCCTGTGCTCTTCGCTCCGGTGCCTGGTCTCTAGCTTGTCTAGAAGCCCCCCCGATGGCTGTGGTCTGGGTGCGCTGGCTTCCCGTGGACGCGGGCGCCGGGGGGTGACCTCTGTCCCGTTGTCTCGCTGGCTTCTCTCTCAGGGCACCCCGGCCGACGTCCTTTACAAAGGAACCATCACCAGGATCATCGGAGAAGACAGCCCCAGCCGCGTGGACAAAGGCCGGGAGGACGGCCTGCCCAAAGGGCACGTCATCTATGAAGGGAAGAAGGGGCACGTCCTTTCCTACGACGGTGAGCCGGGGGCCGGGGGCGTCGGGGCGGGCTGCCGACAAGCAGCAGCCTCCGAGGCCAGGAGCTCGGCCTCCCTTCCCAGGTTTCTTCCCAGAGTAGTAACAGGACCCCTGGGAGTAGGAGAAGGGCGGGAGGTGGGGCAGGGCACGGAATGGACGTGAATGCAGGCCGGCCAGCCGGGGAAGGGAACCAGAAGCCCAGAGGACTCGGGCCTCGCTAGGGGAGGCTGGTGTTGTCCCGGGTGGGTTCTGACGCTCCTCACCTTCCTCTCCCCGGCCACTTCAGTCCCCAGAGCCTGGCCCGTTCCTGCCCTGTGCCCAGGGCTCTCGGGAATGGCGGAATGACCTCCCCTCCCTCCAGAGCGTCCAGGGTCCCCGCGGAGGCCCCACCGGTGCGACCGAGCATCCGTGTGGTCGGGCAGCCTGCGGTGTCCGAGGACACGCGGGCCGGGGAGAGTGGCGCGGGGAGCTCCTCTGAAGCCAGGGCTGCTCCTCGCTCTGTTGGCGGGCTGGGCCGAGGCCAGGGGAGCCTCTCCTCTGTCCCCTCCAGGGAGCATTGGGTGCCCCCTCGCCCGACACAGTGCCTGGCACAGTTGGCAACAGGGATGTCATTCCAGTGTGCAGACTTTTGAGCACTTAGTCTAAGGAGGGTGACGTTTATAGGTTGAAATATGGCCTTGCCTAGTTAAGGAGTCAAGGCTGACACGGGTTTTGGTCCCATCCTTACACACTGGAGCCGAGAAGTTGGGGAATGTTTCGTTTGTTTTTGTTTTTCTCTCCCAAGAATATTTCTGGCCCTTCCTGTCCCTAAACAGGAACTCTCTCCCAGCCTCTTACTTGCCAGCTGAGAGGTCACCGAGCAGCTGGTTTTGGTTTAGGGTGGTTTGTTTTCTTCATACCTGCCTCTTTAAAAAATGGACACTGGGGGCAGCTCGGTGGCTTAATGAAGAGAGAGCGAGGCCCCACGATGGGAGGTCCTGGGTTCCAATCTAGCCCCAGACCCTTCCCAGCTGTGTGACCCTGGGCAAGTCACTAGACCCCCATTGCCTGGCCCTCGTCTGCCTCGGAACCAAGCCACAATATTGATTCTAAGATAGAAGGGAAGGGGTGTGTTTATTTGATTTAAGGAAATGGATGTTCTTTTTCATAGCACCTTCCTTTTGAGATCTCTCCCTCTCTCCTCTGCTACTAAGAGAACTATCTCTTGTAACACAAATTTAGAAGGACAGACGTGCACACCCACCTCATCTGACAGTGTAGACAGTGTTCCATACTCCCGGTTCAAGTCTGCAGAGCCAGAGGCACGCTCTCTCCTGCTTGCAGACCAAGCTTGGTCTTGATAAGTCCGTTCAGTTTAGGGGTTTGTTCTTTTCTTGCTGTCCTTCGTGCTTCGGTCCTCCTATCCTAGTATTGGTCAGGCTCTCCCAGGGAAGCTCGGTCCTGCAGTACCCCTGCCTCCTGGCCCCGGCCTGTGTGTGGCAGGGAGCTTGGACAATCCAGAGGCCAGCATCTCTGATCGGGAGGCAGGCGTCTTGGGGCAAGGATGAGGACGTGCCCTCTCGTTTCTTTATTAGTCACAGTGGGAATGGAGCGCCTCTCGTATTGCTGGGAAATGTTCATTGTCTGGGAGGCAGGAAAGCTAAGCCTCTGCTTGAACAGAATCCAGCCCAGTCTGAGGAGTAGTTATTAGGCACCAGCTGTGTGCCTGCCAGCATTATGCTAGGAATACAAATAAAAAGGGAAAAAGGTAACTCGGCGAGTTTCCGTCGTGATGAGAGTGGGGGAAGTTGATGCTTAGTATTAGTGTTGGCATTTAGCTAGCTTTTGAAGGCTTGAAAATCTCTTTTTGGAAATGACCTCATTTTATCCATATAATAAGCCTGTACTATGATTGAGGGCCCCATTTTACAAATGATGAGACTCAGAGAGCAGGGGTTTGCCCCGGTCACACACTTGAGGTCTAAGGCCGGATTCAGAACCGAGTCTTCCTTCTCCACACGTCTGGCACTCTAACCGCTTGGATGTGCTGCCTCTCCTGCGAAAGGGACATGATGGGGAGAATCTGTCATTTCCTAGAAGAGAAACCCTGAGGGTGAGAGTCTCCCCCTGCCATTGGAGGCTGGGAAGCTGGGAGAGGTCATGGTGGGGATTTATAGCCTGAGACCTGAAAGCTGGGTTTTGGATATCCAAGTAGTTGCCCTCAGACTCTCTGTCTTGGGGTTTTGGCCCTGCAGCCTCTACAAGCTTCTCCCCTTGGACCAGGGAAACCCTCGGCCCAGCCTAGGAAGGAATGAGTTAAAGGCATGGAAGGACTATGTTTGTGAGCTCCAGCCAGAGGGAATGTTCTCAAGGGCACCGAGGGGCCTTGGCAAGAAGAGACTTTAATGAGCAGTGCCTGGCGCGTGAGCACGAAGGATGAATTGTCTGGTCCCCTTTCACAGAGGCTCCCAGGGGGAGTCTGTATTGACGACAGAGCCTTCACCTCCGTTTCTCCTTTGCCAGCCTTCCCCAGCCCTCTGCCACTGCCTTTCCCACAGGCTTCTCCCCCCTCTGACACTCTCCTCTCCTGGGACTGGAGATCATGAGGGACATTCCTAGCTGGCAGAGCAGAGGCTTGCTGCTGGGGGGGTGCAGGAATGGCTCCCTCTCAGGATATTTCCCATGGGAGGCAGGATGCCAGCCCTGACAGAAGAGGAGGAAAGGGTCAAGTGAGAAAGCTGTGGGTTCTGAGGGGTCCTAGGCCCTGGCTCTAGGCCTGGAAGGATGCTCTACCTGCTCATTTTACAGATGAGGAAATCAGGGCCCACAGGCTTATGGCCCAAGGTCCCACTGCTAATAAGTGGCAGAGTTGGGGCCTAAACTCTGGATTCAGTGCTGTTAGGGCAGGGTCCCTGCTATTTCTGTCCAGTCACTGTCTCAGGCCTTCCTGTCCCAGCCCTTGACTGACAGGCAGCCAGCCTCAGGGTCCTGGCTGGACTCCCCTAGGTACACATGCTCTTCCAGTCTCCTAGACACATGCATGTTCCTACTCAGAGATGACATGTGGTCTTCTTCACACACATGCTCCAGATATGCCATGTTGACCCAGTTAGGCCAAAGGGGAAGGAAGTTTTCTCCATCTCACATTAGTGGAAATCACCCAAAATAAATGATTCCAAAAGGTATTGGACAGAGGAGGGGGGAACACACCCGGAAAAACCCAGTAGCTGACGCCTGGCATCCGTAACCTGATGGAACAGCCAGGATTCAGAGCCCAGCCACAGACAGTGGGCGGATTTGGGGGAGCATGTCTGGTCACTCAAGGGAGCGGAGACCTTTGTGCAAACAAGGAGCTTAGGATAGGCTGCGGGGCCCAAGCTGGGGGATCAGAAGAGCATTGAGATTCCAGGCTCACTGAGGGAGAGGCTGGCCAGCCAGGCAGACAGGGGCAAGGGAGGGCTCTGAGGCCCCTGGCTTGCTCACACCAGGCTAATGGACATGTGTTTGCTTTCTAGGCGGGATGTCTGTGTCTCCATGCTCAAAGGAGGATGGAAGAAGCAGCTCCGGGGCGACCCATGAGACATCTGCCTCCAAGCGCACTTATGACATGATGGAAGGACGAATTGGCCGGGGGCTATCAGGTCGTGACCTCTCCACGGGCATCGAAGGTGGGCATTCCCAATGGCTGGCCGGGGGCAGGCAGGGCATAGGACTCAGGACTTGGGCCCTTCCTTCTCTTCCTATTGGGCCCCATGTTGTTCTGGAGTATCCCTGAGCTCAGCACCCACTGGGAGGGGACAAGGCCCTTGACCCCAGGGACCTCTTAGTTGAATTGGGGAGAAAATGGGAACATGCATAGAGAGAAAGAAACTCAGGACAGCGTTAATCCTAATCACCACTAGTACTGCTAATAATAATATTAATCACTTACATGGCACTTTAGATTAGAAAATCATTTTAGATATATTATTTAAGTTCTTTTCAGGTAGATGCAACTATTATCTTGATTGAGGGAAACTAAGACAGACAGAGGTTAAGTGACCTGCCCAGGGGCGTACAATTAGTGACTGAGGTTGCATTTGAACCCAGGTGTTCCTGACTCTCAAGTCTAGCACCTACCCCCATGTTCATGTCACCAATATAAACTCATAGGGTCAAAGATTTAGAGCCAGAGGAGACCTAAGAAGTTGGGCTCAATCCCTTTATTTTCGAGATGAGTAAATTGAGGCCCAGGGAATTTAAGTGACTTATGGGGGGGGGTGGGGGCAGGTCACACAGTAAGTATAGAGGACAGATTGGGAACTAGGTGCCTCTGACTTCCAGCCCAATGTCCTATCTCCCACCTAACCTTAGAGTGAATGAAAAGCTGCCTGCTTTGGACCCAGAAGGTAGGAACTATTCCACCCCCAGTTCCTAGCATGTAGTAGGTGATTAATAAGTGTTTATTGAGGGGTTCAGTGAGAATCTGTCCTCTCTTGATCAATCAGTCAATCAAAAGCATTTCTTACATGGTTCCAGGCCATGAAAAGACTAAGTAAGAGGAGATAAGGTCTATCCTCTTGGAGCTAATGTTCTAGGACAGCATTGGTGAACCTTTTGAGATTATGTGCCCAAAGGCACCTTCAAGTTACCTGTGAGGGCTGCACCAACACCCGCCCCCCCCATTGCCCCAGACAGCAGAGGGAGGAAGTGCTTGTGTTGGTCTGCTGGGCAGAGGGGCAGGGCATGTGAAGATTATCCTAAGGTGCAGTGGAGAGGGGGAGTGGAGCAGCCCTCTCTGGCATACCAGGACACGTGTGCTGTGACTTTGCCAACATGGTTCTAGGAACTTAGGGTAGAGGTGCCAAACTCTAAGTCACAGAAAACAAGATTGTCATTGGGAGAAAGGTTAAAAAGCCAAACAAAAATAGAACTCAGTGTAGCTAATGCTCGTTTGTGCTTTTCTAAATCAGTGCTCCAGTTTGATGCCATTGGCACTTTTTCTGTGTCATAGACCCCTCTGGCAGGTACCCTAGGGTGGCCCAGGGTCCCCTTCTCAGCATCCTGCCTTTAAGGAGGTAAAAGAAAATCGAGTACCAAGGATGCTGGTAAAATAAAAATAAATAGTCTAAATAATATCTACATGTATACATTTATATTTATATATTTGTATTATATTTATATAAATACAAAATTACATATCAATTACACAAATATAAATAAATAAATAAAATAAATTTTTCTTCCCCATCCAAATTTATGGAACCTCTGAAATCTGTGGACCCAAGAACTCCTGTGCTAGTCCTTCACATTTTACCAAGTACTTTACTCAGAGAATCCTTCTAAGTGCATAATACGTCATTAAATCCATTTTACATATGGAGAAACTGAGGCAAGAGACAGTGAAGTGAGTGCCAGAGGTGTCTTCTAGACCCAAGCCCCTAGCTCCTTTGACAACTCTCCTTCTTATGAGAATAACAATAACAATGGCACTGATGGCAGTGATGATAACAGTGCCAGGGAAGTGATGGGCCTGGACAAGAGAACCTCAGATCACATTCCCCTTCTGGCACATACTAGCCATTTGACTCTAGGAAAGTCATTTAATCTTGACGTCTGCTCTAGCCATTCAGTCCTAACCATAGTAATAACTAGGAATAGTGGCATCATTTATATTTATATTATATATATAACATATTAAGGTTGCAAATCACTTTACAAATATTTTCTTATTAAATTCTTCAAATAGCCCTGGGAGGTAAATGCTCTTATCTTCATTTTACAATTGAGGGAACTGAGATAGACAGAAGCTTAAGCTGCTGTTTCAGGGACACACAGCTACTAAGTGTCTCAGTCTGGATTTGAACTCAGGTCTTCCAGATTCCAAGTCCTGAGCTCTAAGAGGTAGAGAAGGTACCAGCACCCACTGGTGAAAGACTTTTTTCATCTGGGAGTTACCCATACCAGTGAAATCACAAATCTGATTTTTAAAAAAACATTAGTAATACTCAGAGCCTCAATGTTGGTAGGGCCTTCTCACAGCACCTGGAAGAGGTCCTTTTTACCACTTGGCACCTGAGATTTTCATTGGTATAAGTATAAGATATAACCAGTGAGGAAATACCCTTGACGGTTGTGGGTCAGCCCTTGCTGTTTGGAGAGAGGAAGGTGAGTGTCTGAAATTTTGAGCAGCTTTTGTCCAGAGCCAGGCACCCAGGCCTCCCACTGCCAAATCCCGTGCTCTCCTCACCTAGTTAGGCCGGGTGTCCTGGGGCACTCTCTAACCATAATTCTGCCACCTTCCAGGTCTCATGGGCCGAGCAATTCCCCCTGACCGGCATAGCCCCCACCACCTGAAGGAGCAGCACCATAGCCGGGGCTCCATCACACAAGGTAACATCAGCTGGGGGAGGCCTATGGAAGACCCAGGAGGAGGGAGATGAAGGCCAATGGTGTCCCCTCTCCAGTGCATGCCACCCATCCTCTCACCCAAGCTTTCCTTCTGCCAAGGGCCGCCCTGTAGGAATGGAGAACTGGAGGCCAGAAACCAAGTCCAGAGAGGGAAAGTGACTCAGAATCAGTGGATCCTAAATCCAAGGAGGGAGGAGCCTCTGAGCCTGTTTGGTTCATATCTCCCCCCATTCTACAAATGAGGAAACCAAGGCAAGAGAGGGGCCACTGGCTATTCCAGGGCCACATAGTGTGTGCCAGAGACAGGGCTTAAACCAGGCTTTCCTGACTCCAGAGCCAGACAGCTCTCTGTCCATTGCCTCCCTAGGAAGCACATAAGGAAGCATGCCAGGGAACCATTATCCCCAAATGACAAATGAGAAAACTGAGACCTAGCAGGAACAAAGGGACTCCCTCAAATGGCTGAGCGAAGCCTAATCCCCCAGCTTTCCTCAGAATTAGGGTGCATTCCCACTGTGCTCTGCTGCCTAAGAGGAGAAGGAAGATCTGACCCCTCTGTTTTTTGGTTCCTCGATGAAATGGGGGGTAGGGAGGATGGATATATATGCACACTCAGACATATGCCAGCCCAAAAACATTCACAAACATCAGCGGGCACCCCCCTTGCCCCACTTTCATAGCCCCCCAGGACAAGGCTTGTCCTCCCCTCTTTCCAAGCACAGTTGTGGTTTCACAAGTCATGCTGGAAGACAGTTTGGTGCAGTAGGGAGGATGCTGGATTTGGATTCCAAGGACCCTGGGTTCGAATCCTGGCCCTGGCCCCTTATAGCTGGATCGCCCAGGGTTCCTTCCAGCTTCTCCATCTGATTCTGTACCTCCTAAGGGGAGGCCTAGCACATACCCTGAGGACCTGGAGGGTCTTGGCCCAGTCCCAAAGTTGGGTGACAGAGGCAGGACTCAGGCCTCCCTGATTCTGGGCCAGCCTCACAGAAAGGGAGGAATAGGCCTGTCCATCCCAGAGGGGGTGGCCTAGTCGGTGGGTTTGCCAGCGCTGGGCAGGGAGCACCCCCATCAACTCGGTCTCACCTCGGCTCCTGGCAGGCATACCTCGGTCCTATGTGGAGGCCCAGGAGGACTATCTGCGGCGGGAGGCCAAGCACCTGAAGAGGGAGAGCACTCCGCCCCGAGACCTGCCTGACCCATACAAGGTGAGGCCCCTGGAGGGCCTGACCCCGATGAAGATGAAGGGCCACGAGGGCCTGGTGGCCACCGTCAAAGAGGCGGGCCGCTCCATCCACGAGATCCCCCGCGAGGAGCTCCGCCACACGCCCGAGCTGCCTGGGCCCCCGCGGCCCCTGAAGGAAGGCTCCATCACCCAGGTAGGGGAGGCCCTGTGCCATCCTGGGACAGGCTGGGGGAGGGAGGTGGTCCAGGGGCTCCTGAAGCTTGCGCCTAGAAGAGGCTCACTGCCACCGCCGGTACCCGGCTCCGAGTCCTTGGGCCCCTCGGCGCTTCCTCCATAAAATGAGCATGGCGGCACCTCCCCCGGCCAGGCCAGGATGGAGCCAGCTGGCCTCTTGGAAGCCCTCTTGATGAAACCCCTGCCAGGCCCCTCGAGTTAGCCGCCAAGCCACGAGGTCAGGAGGAGTCCCCAGGACGGTCCCAAGGCAGACCCGCA
Source organism: Monodelphis domestica (assembly GCF_027887165.1). Classification (NCBI taxonomy): domain Eukaryota; kingdom Metazoa; phylum Chordata; class Mammalia; order Didelphimorphia; family Didelphidae; genus Monodelphis; species Monodelphis domestica. The sequence goes on along the minus strand of NC_077229.1, from coordinate 48,859,081 downwards.
GGCTGGGCCTGTGAGCCCGTGCCCGGATCGATCGGTGGCCCACGCCCGGGAGGGGTAGATGTGCTCTACCGAGGGCTCAGGTTCACAGGGGCAGCCTGGGCTTCTGTGGGCTGCTCAGGAGAGCAGCAGGCTGGCCTCCCGGGGGCCCAGAGTCTTCTCCAGCTCTTGGCGCTATCCCCATTGGGGTGATTCCTAAGATGGACGCCTTTACTCGGGGCTCCCCGGGGCCCCGCTGGCCCCTCGCAGTTATTTGGGGATGCAGGTGTTCATCCCCCCTTTATGGATGAGGAAACCGAGGCTGAGAACGGCAAAGGGATGGTGCAGGCCAGCCCGTGAGCGCCCGAGGCCACATCCCAGCCCGGCCCTCACACAGGACGCTCGTTGCTAGGCCAGATCAGGTTCCAGCTGCCGGGTGTGTGACTTCATGCGGGGGTTCCGGCTTGGGGGCAGCTCGGGGCCGAGGAGAGGCGCGATGAGGCCGGAGCACTGGCCTTAGTGTTGGGAGCTTCCTGGCAGGAGCATTTGTTCCCGGCTGCACTGAGGGCCTCCCACGCACCTCTCGTTTAACCCTCCCCGCACCCCTGAGAGGTAGGCCCTGTGCTTATCCCCATTTAACGGCTGAGAAAATGGAGGCAAACCAGGGTCACCCAGCTAGGCATGTATGAGGCTGGACTTGAACTCGGGTCTTCCTGTGTCTGGGCCAGCCAGCTGCCTCCAATCCGTGCCTCTTACAGAGGAGGAAACGGAGGCCTGGTTCTTGGTGCCTCTTTGCCGTAGGCGACTCCTCCCTCAGAATGTAAGGCCTTGGTCGGCAGGATGCCCGCCCATGCTGGCGGCTTGCCCCAGGCCCCTGCTCCCCCTCCCATCTGTGTATCCGGCCCTCACCTCCCCCCTCCCTGCCCAGGGCACTCCTCTGAAGTACGACGGCGGCAGCTCCTCGGGCGGCTCCAAAAAGCACGACGTGCGCTCCATCATCGGCAGCCCCGGCAGGACCTTCCACCCCGTGCACCCTCTGGACGTGATTCAGGATCCCCGGGCCCTGGACCGCTGCTACGAGGAGACGCTCAAGAGCCGGCCCAGCTCCGTCAGCAGCTCAGGGGGCTCCATCACCCGAGGGGCGCCCGTGATCGTGCCCGATCTGGGCAAGCCCCGCCAGAGCCCCCTGGCTTACGAGGACCACGCGACGGCTTTTGGCAGCCATCTGCCCCGGGGCTCCCCCGTGTCCACCCGGGAGTCCACCCCCCGGCAGCAGGACGGTGAGCGCGCGGCCTGGGGAGGCTCTGGGGGTGGGAGATGCACTCCCGGGCGCTCGTGCAGGCTGCGGGGGCCCCTCGGCTGGTTAGGCGTCCCCAGGGGAGGCTGACCCCCTCCTCTCCCTCCAGGAAGCCTGTCGTCCAGCAAGGGGTCCCAGGAGAGGAAGATCTCGGCCGCCTCTCGCGAGATCGCCAGCTCCAAGTCCCCGCACACTGCGGTGCCCGACCACCACCCGCACCCCATGTCTCCCTACGAGCACTTGCTGCGAGGTGTGAGCAGCGTGGACTTGTACAGAGGACACATCCCACTGGCTTTCGACCCCACCTCCATCCCCCGGGGGATCCCCCTGGACGCAGGTACGCCCCTCTGCAGCCACAGGACCCGAGTTCAGATCCCCCCCGACGCGTCACTCCCCGCGTCTCCTCGGGCAGACCTTCGTGTCCCCATCTCTAAAGTGGGGCGCGGCCGTGAGGGCCTCTCAGGTCCCTTCTGGCTCTCTGGTCCGCTGCCCGCAAGCTCCCGTCTCCGTGCCGGGCAGAAGCGGGCCGAGGCCGCGGGGCTCGTCCTTGGGCCCCTAGGCAGGGTGGAGGACGCGCTTGCTCGTCATCCTCGTCCCCTTCGTTCTCTTCCGGGGTCGCGTGGCGGGGGGAGAGGCCAGGCCCGGCACTAACAGAGGCACGACGCGCCCTGGAAGCTCGGGCCCCGGATGCCTCGGCGCGTGCCAAGCAGCAGCGGCGCCCGTCTCCTCGGAGCGAGCGGAGCAGGGCCCCCGGGCGAGGCGGCCTACGGGACTCGCCCGCCGTGCCCTTCCCCTGGGGCTGGGCGAGGGGGACGGGACCCTTCCCAGGCCTACAAGGAGCCGTCCGGGGGCAGCTCATGGTGAGCTCGGGGGTTCCTGGCTCCGCGGGAGCTCAGGGGCCGCCTAGTCTGGCCCCCGTTTACTGCTGAGGGAGCTGCAAAGAGCCTCGGAGGCCATCCAGCCTCCCTGCGTTGAGGCCCCGGACGGTGTTTGGCCGGCTCCGACTGAGCCGCGTCTGCTGGCCCGCCCAGATGGCAGCCGGGCTCGGGGCGTTCCCAGAGCTCCTCAGAGGGGACCCTCCCAGCTGGGCCCAGAGGCCGGGGGCAGGACGGCGCTCCCTCCCTCCATCTGGCGCCCGCCTCCCGGAGCCCACGCCGGCAGCTCTCCCCTCGGGGACCGCAGCCGGCCTGCTGGCAGACGGAGGCCGCCCGCTCCCGAGGGTGGGAGACGCTCGCACTCACCTCTCTTCTCTCCTCCCTTTCCTCTCCCTCCGGCCAGCTACCGCCGCTTACTACCTGCCCCGGCACCTGGCCCCGAACCCCACCTACCCTCACCTGTACCCCCCGTACCTCATCCGTGGCTACCCGGACACCACGGCCATGGAGAACCGGCAGACCATCATCAACGACTACATCACGTCCCAGCAGATGCACCACAACGCCGCCGCCGCCACCGCCATGGCGCAGAGAGCGGACATCATCCGCAGGGAGTCCTCCCTGGCCCTCAACTATGCAGCCGGACCCCGGGGTAGGCAGGAGACGGAGCTGGTGCGCCGGGCACACGGCCCGGCCTTTATCACGTGGCTGCTCTAGGCCAGGCCCTGGGAGCGGGACCGAGGCCCCCTGGGGGCCCCCCGGGGCCCTGTGGAGCTGGGCTGGGAGGCCCGCACCTTCTGGGGGGGACCCCGCGGACCTTCCTGCCTCTGTGTGCCCCCTTACAGGCATCATCGACCTGTCCCAAGTGCCGCACCTGCCAGTGCTGGTGCCCCCCACGCCGGGCACCTCGGCCACCTCCATCGACCGCATCACGTACATCCCCAGCGCCCCCCAGCCCTTCAGCAGCAGGCCCAGCCCCTCCCCGCTCTCCCCAGGTAACGGCCACGAGAGAAGCCCCCTCGCCATAGACCCAGGCAGCCCTCCTCGGGTCCTCCCCGCCTGGCCCGACGGCCCGACCGTAGCCCATTCCAACCCTCCCCTCGTTGGCTCCTAGGAGGCCCCACCCACATCACCAAGCCGACGGGGACGTCTTCCTCCGAGAGGGAGCGAGACCGGGAACGAGATCGAGAGCGTGACCGGGAGAAGTCCGTGCTCACGTCCACCACGACGGTGGAGCACGCCCCCATCTGGAGGCCAGGTACGGGCGGGGCCCTCTGGGAAGGCGGGAGCGAGCTCTGGGCTAGGCATTCAGACCTTCGGGTCAGGGCCTGGCCAGCCCCGCTGCTAGCACTCGTGGCCCGACATGGTGGTGCGGCTCAGAAACTGGACGCGGGCTCAGGAAGTTCAACCTAACCCTCGAGCCCAAGCGACATGCTCTTTCCCGGCCTCAGTTTACCCGTCTGTAAATGTATCTGCTCCCTCTCCAGGCTGTTGGGAGGGTGAAAAGGGACGCTCGACAGAAGGCCCTTTGCAGCCCTCAAAGCTCCCTCAGAGAAACCTGAGCAGTCATTCTCCCGCCCTCGCCAGCCTCATCTTCCCCATTTGTAGAATGGGTCTAAGGATGGTGCCTCCCTCTTCCTTAGCCATGCTGGCCTTGCATTAGCCTCCCAGCAGGGCTTGGAGCTTTGTGGGCTGGGAAGCTGGGCTCAGTGCCCTCCTCCTGGCTCATCGCCCGCGAGTCTCGCCTCCGTCCCCTCCCCGCTGGTGGTCTTGGTGAGCCGCCCCGTTTTCCCCCCCGTCTTCTGACCCCGCGGCCTCGTCCTCAGGTACGGAGCCGAGCAGCGGCAATGGCGGCAGCGGCGGCGGCGGCGGCGGCGGGGGCAGCAGCCGGCCATCCTCCCATTCTCACAGCCATCAGCATTCGCCCATTTCACCCCGGACCCAGGAGAACATCCAGCAGAGACCCAGCGTGCTGCACAACACGGGCATGAAGGGCATCATCTCTGTAGAGAGCCTCACCCCCTCTGTCCTACGGTACGGCCCTTCCCTCTGGGCAGCCTCGGACAGCAACCTGAGCCTCCATTTATTCATCCACGAAATGGGTTGGACGAGGTGGCCTCTGAGACCCCTTCTAGCTCGGTATCAACAGTCCTATCACCTGTCTGGCCTCTGTACAAGGAGGCGATGGGGCTCTCCTTTAGGGCCTCTTCCAGTTCTGACTCTGGGATCGCTGGGCCTCCCTTCTCACTCCCCGTTCCCGGGTGAGGGGGCTGGGCTAGGTGGCCTCTGAGGTCCCTCAGGGCTCCTGTGAGAAGGCGTTCTGGGGGCTGGACGGCCCTTAGCCAAGCCGTGGAAATAGGGCTGCAGGCCCCAAGGAAATGGTCTTGGAACTAGACCTTCCAAGCCTGAGGGGTGGAGAGCATCCCCAGCGGGGGCCCAGCCTGGGCCTGTGTAATAATGAAGGGATTGAAGAGATACAGGGGATACAGAAGGGTTGGTAGCAGGGCACGGAGGAGGTGAAGGGACAGAGAGACTCCGGAGGGCCGGAGAGGTCAGAGGGAGGCCACCCTCTGTGGCCGAGGCTCTCGGAAGGTCCCTCACACTCAGCCCCAGGAGAGGTGCCCTGGGGAAGGCCAGGTTACGGATGGCAGGACCAGGGGCCTGGAGAGAACTTCTGGGGACGAGTGGAGAGCCCTTGCAAGGCTGGACGAGCAGGTGAACCCCAGGGGTTCCCTTTGTCTGGCAAACAGACCGTTCCTGTTGGCTCTCGTTTCTCCTTGGCTAATGGCTAGCGTAGCCGCCAGCCTCTCGTTCTTGGTTCTCTCTTCAATATGAATCTGACTGCAATTTTCTATTTCTCAAGTCGTTTAATAATTATAGTAAATCGAGAAAGGGGGAGGTTTGAGGGAAGAGGAAACCCTCCTGGTGTTCTAGCTCCTCTTCAGCTTATCTATCTTCTTAGCTAATCAGTGCTCCTACCTTAACGAGTGGCAAGTGGCCTTCTTGGGAAGGTCAAGGGATGGAAAGGATCTTCAGGGGGACCCCTGAAGTAAGGGATCAGCCCCTTCTCAGCAGCTGTTGCTGTTTGTTCTTCCTCTAATGGATGCTTGCAAACATACAGGAACCTTCTTTTTCTTCTGGGTAAGGGAAATGGAGGCAAGACTTTTCCAAAGGTTGGGATCTGGAGCTCCAGGTCTTTGCTCCACACTTAACAGAGTTCAGAGGGCAAAGACCTTTCAGTTAGCCGTTTATCCCACAATCCTCTTCTCTCACTCCAACTGTCACTCCCCCTCCCGTCACATTCCAACTGATGTCTGCTCCATCTCAGTAGGCAGAAATGCAAAAGCTTGATTCACAGTTTTCCTTTCCACACCTGGAGATGGGAATCTTTGTCCTCGAGCTGCCTGCCCCCCCTTCCCCACCCCTGGCTGGCGCTTCCCTTTTCCAAAATCCCCTCTTCTTTAACTTATTTTTTTAAACCCCACCTTCCATCTTAGAATCGGTTCTGGCTAGTGGTCCCAAGGCAGAAGGGTGCGAAGGGCTGAGCCCTGGGGGTGAAGGGACTTGTCCAGGGTCACAGAGCTAAGACCTGTCTGAGGTCATATTAGAACCCAGGACCTCCCGTCTCCAGGCCTGGCTTTCTGTCCACGGGAACATCTCGCTTCTCTTCCTTGTCTTTAACTTTGAGTCTACTTTGTATAGCCCCAAGGGTGTGCCCTTGTCTCCTCCAGGAGTGTGCAAGTGTATTGTTGAGTGATAACGTGCTTTGAGATCAGGTGAGGGAGAAATCCCTTTCGACTCCAGGAGTGCCCCTGGAGGGCTCCTGGGGACAGGTTGGGTCCATGGGGGGGACAGCCAGGGCTTCTCCCAAATCTTCCCTTCTTGGCGCCAAGCCTCTGAAAGAGGTAGCCCTAGGGCTAGCTGGGCACAAGGTATGCCAGCCTCCAGGGCACTTTCATTGGTGAAAGCAGCCCGTCCTGGGGAAACGGCCTTGAGTGTGGTGGCCGCTGCCTGTTTTCTTGTAGGCCGGGCAGTGGGCTCTTAGGCTTGATTCTCTGTTATCTGGGGGGCAAAGATGGCACGGGGCCAATGCCAGCTGTTTGGGGTGACCCTCCCAACTTATTTACTGGGTAAACATTCATAAAAAGGCTCCAGGAAATGAAGCAACATGGAATTCCAGCCCCACTATGGCTGGGTGGCTATTGGAAGTGCCCCCTTTGCTGTATTGTGGGTGCCTGTGGTTAAACCCATGGAGTCTAGTTTTTGTTTATGAAAAATTGTATTTGAATAAGTTATGGATGTATCAAATTAGGGGTAACCATAGTTTAAAAGTTAATCAGAACATGAGTGCCAGGTCAATTTGACTAATTAAAAAATATTTATTTTGGGAGCAGCTGGATGGCTCACTGGATAGAGCCAGGCCTAGAGACAGGAGGTCCTGGGTTCCAATGTGGCCTCAGACCCTTCGAGCTGTGTGACCTTGGGCAAGTCCCTTCCCCCCATGGCCTCGTCCTTCCTGCCCTTCTGCCTTGTACCAGTAGTACGCAGCATGGATTCTAAGATGGAAGGCGAGGGGTTAAAGACAAAAGTGCTTCAGGCCCCCGCTTCTCCTCCAAAGGGCAAACGGCCTCCTTAGCAGTCTCCTCTGCTCGAGGCGGGGAGCCCCGCGGCCCTCTCCCTCGGATGGGGCGCCATGGTGGAGACGCTGCCCGTGTGGTCGGCGCTCCCTGCCGCGGCCCTGACCGGCCGCTCCCGTCTCCCCGCAGGTCGTCCTCGTCGGCCACCTCGCCGGTACGCTCCGCCGGCTTCCCGCCTGCCCCGCACTGCTCGCTGGGCTCCATGGACGGGGGCTACCCCACCATCATGGACCCCGCCGTCCTCCAGAAGGAGGCCTCCCGGGCCCCGCGGTCGGAGCGCCCCCGCCTAGAGAGCAACCCCTTCATGCCCAAGCCGCCGGGCCGGGCCGGGCTCGAGCCGCCGCCGTCGCCCAGCAAAGCCGCCGAGCCCAGGGCCCTGGTGTCGTCCGGCCCGGGCTCGGGCTCTAGCTCGGGCCACGCGTCCGGCCGCGGCCTGGGGAAGGGCCACGCGGCCCACCCTCTGCTCGAGGCCCAGGCGCCACACCCGGCCTCGGCCGGCGAGCCGCACCGAGACAAAACTCCAGGCAAAGCGCCGTTCGGCGTGCAGGACCTGGACCTCCGCGCGCTGGGTAAGAGCCTCCCCTGCCCGCTGGCGCCGCGTGGCGTGCCAGGCCTGCCGTCGGGAAGCCCCGTCCCAGCTGGGTGGCACACCGGGGATAGCAAGAGGTCAAGGGGAGGCCAAGCCGAGGAGCGTCCGGGGCCTGAGCCGCCTCTCCCCCGCAGGTTCCCTGAAGCTGTCCGAGACCCCCCACGTGCGGCAGCCCCCGGAGAGCCAGCAGTCCCCCGGGCAGCCGATGGCGTCTTCCGTGGTCAAGGGGCACCAGCGGGTCGTCACTCTGGCCCAGCACATCAGCGTGAGTAGCCCCTCGAGGCAGGGGGGGCGAGTCCCCGCCGGAGGCTCTGCGGACAGCGCGGGGGGGGAGGCCAGCCCGGCCCACACGTCTCTCCCTGCCCCCCAGGAGGTCATCACCCAGGACTACACCCGCCACCACCCCCAGCAGCTCAACTCCCACCTCCCGGCCCCGCTCTACTCCTTTCCCGGGGCCAGTTGCCCTGTGCTGGACTTACGCCGGACGCCCAGCGAGGTCTACCTCCCCCAGCCGGACCATGGTGCCGCCTCCCGCATCTCCCCCCAGAGCGAAGGAGGCAAGAGGTGAGCTGGGGCGATCGAGGCAGCCACATGTGCTTCCCCTGTGCCAGGGTTCACGTCCTACTCATTCCCTCGGAAGCCACTTCCCCACCCTGGGCCTCAGTTTCCCCATCTGTAAAACGAGGGGCTCAGATGGGACAGCCCCCGCAGCCCCTTCCAGAGTCTGAGCTGTGAACCCCCATGTGGGGGAGGGGAGGGAGGACAGAGGAGGTCTGTGGTCCGCGTCCTGGGAAGGCCACGTCTGGGGCAGGGTTGCAGGCCCCCCCGCCCCCGGCCCCTGGCACATCTCCCTTGAGAAAGGAAGCTGCCCTAACACAGGCCTGTCGGGCTCCCGGTGGTGTCCAGGGGGCCAGGGCAGGGTTTGGCTAGACGTCCTCGAACCCAGGACCCACAAGATCTATGAGCTCAGTGGTTAGAAGCATTACTCCTTGCAGGCCTTGGCCTCGGGATGGGAAGTCAGAAACAGCCCGGCCTCAGGAGCTCGGGCCCCTTCGAGGGGAGGTGGCAGCAGTGCCCGTAGCCCGGGGAACCCTGGGAGTTAGCTCCCCGACTCATCCTGGCTGTGGGGGCCTGTCGGTGCCCCAGAGGAGCTGCAGAAAGAAAGGAAAAACCGTTGGCTCCCGCCGACGGGCGACGGCCTGGGGAGGTCGGGGGCCTGGCCTGAGCTTGGGAGGCGCTAACGTCCTCCAGGCAGGGCAGGAAGCCAGGCGGTCTGAGAGGGAGAGGGCATTGCAGGCCCAGGGCACAGCCTGGGCAAAGACAGGGCTCCAGAGGTGAGAAGTCAAGTACAAAGGAGGCCAGTTGGGCCGGACCGCTGTAAGGAGGGGGACCGGAAAGCTCAGAAGCAGCCGCGTCCTAACGGACTTCCCACGGCAAACCAAGGCACTGGCATTTGGTTGTAGAGGCCGCCGGGAGGCCAGGGGAGGAGCGCGCCTCTGGCAGCCCTGACCGCCCGCTGCCTCTCCTCTCTGTGCTCTCTCCCAGGTCTCCGGAGCAGGGCAAAGCCTCTGCCCTGGGCGGCTCAGAAGACTGCATCGAGCCAGTCTCCCCACCAGAGGGCATGGGGGAGTCTGAGCACGGCCGAAGCGCCCCTTACCCGATGCTGTACCGAGAGGGGGAGCAGGCAGAGCCCAGGTAGGGCGGCGCCGGGGATGGGGGCAGGGAAGGAGATCGGCCGTGCCCTGGGCACCAGGGAGGGCGTCCAGACGTCCTGGGCGGCAGCGGGTGGCAGCAGCTGGCCCAGGGGATCTCGCCTGGGCCTCTTGGCCCGAATTTCAGCAGCTCTAAAACGAGGGGGGTGGATGTAACCTCGGCCAACCCCTTCCAGCCCCGAATCAGGGAGCCCATGAAGTGATGGGAAAGTGGGTGCCCTCTTAATGCAGGAACGAATCCCAGCAGTCGAGCAGGGCCACCCCAGAGCAGCGTGTCTTCGGGAGACCCCACGTTCCCGTCCTCGGGAAGGACGGTCGCCGTCTGGGGGACGTAGGAGCCGGGCGTCGGGTCTCTCTCGGTCGCTGGCCTCCCCTCCCGCGCTGCTCCAGGGTCCCTCCTTGTTGCAGGCTCGGGCTCTGCACAGCCCCTGGGAGAGAAGGGGGTGCACCAGGGACCAAGATTTCAGGCCCGCTTCTGCCACCGAGTTGTGTCGCTCAGCCTGCGGCTGTCCCCCACAGCCAACCCCCGGCCCTCTGACCTGCCCAGGACCACCCAGCTCCGGCCCTGTCCGTGCTGCCACTTAGCCGCCTCTAGGCCTGGCTCTCGGCGGCGCTCACCCCCGAGCCCAACAGCCCCCCGCCATGGAAAGGGGGTGCACTTCAAAGAGGAGCCGGGACCTCCCCAGGGCCAGAGCCTCACCCTGTTTCCTCCCTTAGGATGGGGTCCAAGTCTCCAGGGAACAACAGCCAGCCTCCCGCCTTCTTCAGCAAATTGACGGAGAGCAACTCGGCCATGGTGAAATCCAAGAAGCAGGAGATCAACAAGAAGCTGGGCACCAACAGCCGCAACGAGCCCGAGTACAGTAAGTGCCCTCAGCGCCCCTGCCCGGCCCAAGCAGACTGGCTCAGAGGGGGAGGAAGCAGCGGATCCGGTCTCCGCCGCCTCTCTTGGGTCTCTCATGGGTCTGTCTCCCCCACGCCCCAAGGCTCTCGGGGTGCCCCTCTCATCCTGGCCTGAGCCGCCAGTGGCAGAGAGGAAGAGGAGAGCATCGTCCTCCCTCCCTTCCTGCCCTGGTTGTGAGAAGGGGCCTGTCCGGGGGGGCTCCCCGGGGCTGCTTTCCAGGGCTCGCTCCAGGCTCCAGCATCTCACCCGTCTCTTGCTCTCTTTCCCCCAGATATTGGCCAGCCTGGAACGGAGATATTCAACATGCCGGCCATCACCGGAGCAGGTAACTCGCCCCGCGTGGCCTCGTGCCCCACGGCTCTCCCCGTAGATCGTGCGTGTCCGGGGAGGCTCGGGAGCGCCGCCGAGGGCAGCGAGGGTGGCGTGTGTGACGGCTGTGTGCAGGGGAGGGAAGCCCTCACAAGCCCGTGGACGTGAGGTCGGGGGGCCCTCGGGGGCCCCCTCATCCAGCCCCCCCAACGCTGGCGCTGGCTCGGTCCGCCCGGAGAGGGGTGCCCGCGCTCCACAGACACCCCCGGCTTTGGCCTGGCTCCCGTTGCGGAGGGCGCAGCTGACGCAGATCTGGCCCCTTCAAAGAACCCATTTCAGTTCAGCCGAACAAGCTAGCGTCAGACATCCGCCGAGTGCCGTGTGCGGGGCCGGGGCAGACAGAGGCCCTGCCCGGGGAGAGCCGGCGTTCTGCGGGGACAGGAGGGGGCAGAGAGCTCGTCGGTGGGGGCTGGAGCACGGAGGGCTGCCAAGATGGCGGAGGCATTGGCTGGCCTAGGAAAGAGGAGGCTCGGAGCGGGGATGGGGCGACCGTGGGTAGAGCCAGGGGACGCGGGGCTAGTGGGACTGGCCAGCCCCGAGAACCCTTCCGGCTCCACGTTCTCTTCGGAGGGCTCCTAGTGGTGGCCGTTGTGGGGAGGGCCGAGACGCCAGGGGCTAGCTAGAGGCCCCAGGGCCTTGTCCCGGAGGTCAGATAAGCCTGGGGGGCCAGAGAACTCCCAAGAGGCTGTTGGGAAAGACGGAGAGGTTGGTGAAGCTGTCTGGAGCAAGATGGTGGAGGGCCTTGAATGGCCAACCAAGGAGTCAGCTCGGTTCGGGGGCTGGAGGGCCCCTGGGAGACGCCGGAGCTCGCTCTAGAGCCCACTGAAGGGCTGTTTTGGAGGGGGAGTGGGAGGGAGGCGAGCCGGAGGCCCCCGCAGCCCCCCACCCTAGGGCTGCCTTTGGGGGGGGGGGGGAAGCACATGCGTCGCGGCTTCCGAGCGGTCCGGCCAAACCCGGGTCCCCCACGCGGCGAGCCAAGCGGGACCCGGAGAGCGTCCCGGCTGCTGTGGCAAGCCCGTCTTCACCGTTCCCTTGTACCCTCCCCTGCCCAGTCAGGAGACACGTGGTGGCAGCCCTCCCCTTCCGCCTTGCCTCCCCGCCCTCCCCCTGCAGAGTGAATGCTGCACGTAACTGCATGGCTATTCTGTAACCCACAGTAACCCCACTACGTCTCTGCACCCTCTCTCTCATTGCGGCTTTGAGCCGGGGCTAAGGGAGGGCTGCTCGGGGCTCCGTAGGGGACGGCACAGACCAGAGGGGTGGCCGGGCGGCCCGAGCCCCTGCTGCTCCTCGAGGGCGCGCTGGCGGCTCTGTCGTGTCTCTGCGCTGGCCGTGGCAGGCCCTTCAGAGATGCCCCTTGTTGAATTCAGTGAGCTCGGCAGCCCGGCACCGGGAGGGGAGGGGAGAAGAGCCACGGTGGGGAAGGAGAGCCAGGCCTCACCCAGGGGGGCGCCCGAGAGCAGGAGCGCCCCAGGGCAGCGGCCAGCAGGGAGCTTCGAGCAGGGAGACTTGTGTGGGCAGCTCTGACCTCGTGTCCCTCTGGAGCAGAAAGGCTGCCGCCCAGTGGCAGCCATGCTGGAAAGTCACTTAGGGAGAGCCCCTAATTGTCAGGGAAGGAGACGGAGGCCTGTGAAGGCCAGTATGTAGCTGCTTTGGGAATGGCATCTGTCTCCATGCCCGTCCCCAAAACCCTTGAAATGGCCTCCCCCAGGGCAGAAACTCCGGCTGCCCTCTTCTGTCGGATTTGGCTCCTTGCAGAAAGTGTAATAACCAGCTTAGGCGCCCCCTCGGCCTTCTAGAGTAGACACAGCTCCCCTCTGCCTGTCCCTGCCTCACCCAAGTCTCACTGAGAAAGCAGGGCCCCTGGCCTGCACCCCACAAAGCCGGGCCCCCTTGGTAGCCAGGGGCCAACGGGGAATGGTGGGGGTCATGCTGCAGAGCCGGGTGCGGGGACTGCAGAGGAAAAGTTGTTGCTTTGGAAGAATGTGCTGACTGTTTGTTTCTTCTTCTCTCTCCTCTCCTGTCTTCCTCTCCTTCCTTCCTCTCTGCTCCTGGATCCCTCTGCTCTCCTTTGCTCTGCTCTCCTCTGCTCTCCTCTGCTCTCCTCTCCTCTGCTCTCCTCTCCTCTGCTCTCCTCTGCTCTCCTCTCCTCTCCTCTCCTCTCCTCTCCTCTCCTCTCCTCTCCTCTCCTCTCCTCTCCTCTCCTCTCCTCTCCTCTCCTCTCCTCTCCTCTCCTCTCCTCTCCTCTCCTCTCCTCTCCTCTCCTCCCCTCTCATCCCCTCTCTTCCCCTCTCCTCCCCTCCCCTCCCCTCCTCCCCTCCCTTCTCCCTTTCCCTTCCTTCTCTTCTTTCCTTTCCCCTCCTCTCCTTTTCTTCCCCCTTCTCTTTTCCATCCTCTCTTCCCCTTTCCCTTCCTTCCCTCCTCTTCTCTCCTCTCCTCTTCTCCCTTTTTCCTCTTTCCTTCCTCTTCCCTTCTCCACCCCTCCTTTTCTCTCCCCTCCGCTTCCTCCCTTTTCCATACTCCTCTTCCTCTCCCTCCTCTCTTCCACACACCCTCCCCTTCCTCTCCCGCCTATCCTCTCCCCACTTCTTCCTTCCTTTCCTTTCTCTCTCCTTCCCCTTCTTCCCCCTTCCCTCCTCTTCCTCCCTCTCCATCTTCCCTCTCTCTCTTTCTCCCTTCCCCTCCCCTTCCTCTCTCTCTTCCACGCTCTCCTCTCTCTCTCTCTCCCAGGCCTTATGACTTGTAGAAGCCAGTCGGTTCAGGAGCACGCGAGCCCCAACATGGGGTTGGAAGCAATTATTAGGCGGGCCCTAATGGGTAAATATGATGATCAGTGGGAAGACCGGTCACCTCTCAGTGCCAATGCTTTTAACCCTCTGAATGCCAGTGCGAGCCTGCCCGCTGCTATGCCCATAACTGCTGCTGACGGACGGAATGACCACCCGCTCATCTCGCCAGGTCTGCAGGCCTTTCCACCTTCCGCCGTTTGTCCGTTTGTCCGTCCAGCCCTCCCTTTGTTTCCTTGTGATTAATTCCTCCTTCGTGTTTTGATTTCTCCCCCTTCGAGCTTTGAGCTTTTACTGTGTGTGTGGTTTGGTTTTGTTTTCATTTTAAAATATTTTTCTGTTTGTTTTTGGAATCCACTAATCTGATGCTAGTACTGATTTTCCCGTCGTCCTGGGTCCTGCCCCCTCCGCCCCCCGCCCCCGTTCTAAGGAGGGCGGGAGATGCTGCTGCTTTTCTCTAAAATACTGACAACACTATTTCCTGTTCCCCATCCCTTCTCCCATCCGAAGCTCAGGTCACTGGCTGGAGGGGGCCAGGGCTCTGTTGGCCCCCCAGCCCCACTGGCTTGGATTTTTAAAGCAGGGGATTGAGTTAGGTGCCCTTTCCCATAGGGGGAGAAGGCGGCTGTCATAGGGGAGAGACAGCCAGCCTTGGAGTTGGGAGGACCTGGATTCGAGTCCCACCTCAGATGTGTGCTGGCTGGATGACCTTGGCCAAGTCACTTCCAATTGCAGATCTGTAGGGTCTCGGGGCTGTACGGGCTCCTCAGGGGCTCTTCTAGCTCTGAATCGATGATGCGCTGAGGAGTTTGTGGGACAGATGCCACAGCCTACAGAGGACTTGGGAGTTAGGAGTTCTGGGTTCAGCTCCCATCTCTGCCACTCACTCCCTTCCTGACCCTGGGAAGTCCTTTTCGGAAAAATGGGGGGATTAGACTGAATGCTTCCTGTTCTGGGTCTGTGACCTGGAAACCACATTCACTGAGTGCGCGCTCTTGGGTTCAAGAGTCGGAGCCTCTCTAGAGGCCTCTGGCACCTCAGCAGAGTCCGGATCGCTCGCAGTTGTCTAATCTTTTCTGTTGGCCTGTCCAAGGGTGGGCCAGGATGATGGCCTCTTCCTGCCTTGGGAACTTGCTCAGGGTCGCAGAGTCAGGGCTGGAATTCAGAGCCTGCAGGCCCAACCCTCTCTCTTCACCGCATCCACCTCCTTGTCTAGCCCCAGGTCCCATTGTGCAGAAGGTCTCTAGCGCCATGCCCCCCAAGCACCCTCGTCAGTGGGGTCCCCATGCCCGTCGCCCCCTGCAAGAGCACAGAGGGCTCCCGGGACAGCCCTGGGGGAGTGAGGAGGCCCCCAGGCTTGTCTGGGCAGCGGGGCCTGGAGTTCAGATCCTGCCTTCGTCCCCTCCCCCCCTCCGTCATCCATTAGAGGATGGACCTCGCCGGCTCTGCCCCGAGCCCTGCTCCTTACTGCTCAGTGAAGGGCTGGCCGGATGGGCTCTGGAGTCCCTCCCAGCACTAACCCTTCCCCACCCCAGGCCCTGGGAGCTGCTTCCTCGCCGCCTCCTTGCATGACCCTCGGACACGCTTACTCGTGCTCACGGTTCTGCCCCTTCCCTTCCTGAGCCCCGCACAGGCCTCCTGCCTCCAGGAAGTGTCCGAGGTGGGATGTGAGCCGGGTGGGTCCCAGGCCCGGCCCCTCACACCGGAGCCTGTGCGGTCCTCGTGCCCGCCCGGACGATGGAGGACGCTTTCAGAGCTCCGAAGTCTCCCGGGGCCCCTCTGCTCCCCAGGCAGACTCGGGGGATCGGAGAGGGGGGATGGGTAGGGTGCCGAGGGCCAGCCAGCTGCCCAGATCGCCGAACGGAAAGGCAGCCTCGGACGTGGTGGGGAGGGGCGGGCCGGCCCGCGGGGGCGCCGGAGCTGGGCTGTGCATGGTAGCGACACGGGCGCCCTTGTCTCCCCACAGGAGGTGGAGGGAAACCAAAGGTTTCTGGCCGGCCCAACAGAAGCAAGGCCAAGTCCCCAGCCCCGGGGCTGTCGTCGGGGGAGCGGCCAGCGTCCGTCTCCTCTGTGCACTCCGAAGGAGACTGTAACCGCAGGACCCCGCTCACCAACCGCGTGTGGGAGGACCGACCGTCGTCCGCAGGTGAGGGGCAGCCGCCAGGGCCGCTCTGGTGGGGAGGAGGCGGGGGACCCGCCCCGGGGCGGGCTTCGTCCCTTGTCACGGCACCCCGGGACCCCAGGGGCCATCCGGGAGCGGGCCCAGAGCCGCGGGACCGGGTGCTCCCCGCCGGACTCCTGCGGGGCCAGCTCGTTCCGATGCCTCCAGTGGTGGGGCAGGGGTCCCTCCATGCTGATGAGCGATGGCCCGGGGCCGCGGGACGGTGCCCAAAGGCCTTCCAAAGAGGCTGCCCTCGGGCCGCTCTTCATTCATTCCTCCTGATCCCAGGGGCGAGTGGGGAAACCCGGGACCACTCAGGACCCACACGCAAAGTTGCTTAGTTGCTCCCGGCCCCAGTTGCCTCATCTGTAAAAGGGGGATCCAGTCAGTGCCCCCCAGGGCTCTCCATGTCCTTTGCTCCCCAAGTCACCGGACACTGGGAGAAAAGAACAGAACAAATGCTCCCCCAAAAGACCCTCCTGAGGCAGCATTGGCCCTACCTCCCGGGTGCTGGGCCTGTGCCGGGCGGCTGCCTGGGACGCCGGGTCCAAATGACCCCCATTTGTGTGGCTTGAAAACTCTGAAAGAGCCCCTCCCCGCCCCAGGCCGTGAGCCGATGGGCCAAAGGGAGTTCTGCCCGCTTCTGCAGACGGGGCGGCCGCGGCCGTGACAGCGAGGCCCCCGTTTGACGGGCAGGGCGGCCGCGGCCCGGAGCTTGCGGGCACCCGAATAGCCGGGTTCTGAGGAACGCTGTGAGCCCGGGTCTTCCTGACCCCCGGCCAGGCTCCATCCTCTGAGGCCCCGGAGCTGGCCCAACCAGGCTCGGGCAGAGGAGGCGGCTGTCCTCGCTGGGGAGTGTCTGTCCCCCTTCCCTGCCCCCCCCCCCTGACCTCTCGTCCCCTCACCTGCTGTCCGTCTCTGTTCCCTCCCCCCTCCCCCCAGGTTCCACGCCGTTCCCCTACAACCCGCTCATCATGAGGCTCCCGACGAACGTCATCACCCCCTCGCCCCCCACAGCCATTCCACAAGGCACCTCGAGCGGGCCGCACCACGCCTGGGACGAGGAGCCCAAGCCCCTGCTCTGCTCCCAGTACGAGACCCTCTCAGACAGCGAGTGAAGGAGGCGGCAGGAGGGGGACGGCCAGAGCCCACCGACGTGGACGCGGAGCGCCGAGCGGCCCGGCCCCTCGCCCCCCGCCCAGGGCTCCCCCTCCAGGCCCCCGAGGGTACGGGAGGAGCCCCGAAGTCCCGTGTCCTCTTCGGCCCAAAGCCTTAAACCCCCTTGCCGTGAGGGCAGGAGAGGCGCCGGCCCCCCCGCTCCAGCCCTGCGCCCGAAGGCCCGGGGAGAGGAGCTGCGTGTCCCCCTCTGCCTCCCTGCCGGGCTCCCAGCCTCTGAGGGGCCCCTGGACGGGACTGACTTTCTCAGGGGAACCCTACCACCTGGTGCTCCGCGTCTGGCTGGGGGCAGCGGGAAGGGCAAAGGCTCGCCGTCCCCGCCCGAAAGCCACGCGTGCTGCGGGGGGCAGGCCGGGAGGGAGGCGACGGGACAGACACCCGCGGGCTGCGCCGGCCGGGGGCCCAGTCCTCGAAGGGGGATGACCGCTGGCTCCTCGTGCCTCCCCCTCCTCCCGCGGGCTCAGCCCGCACACCGGCTCCATCTCCCTCGGCCCGAGACCATCTCCTCCCTGTCTGGGATGACACGCCGGGCTCAGAACCAAAGTTCAGTCCACGTCGGCTCCTGGGGCGCCCAGAGCCGCCGGCGCCGCTCCGGGGCCTCTGGGGCCCGCGTCCCCCTTCCCGCCCCCCGGACCCCGCGAGGATCGCCTTCTCTAGGGAGCTCGGCCTCGGGACGCTCGTTGCCAAAATGCAGGCCTGGGAAGAGTGTCGGGCCGTGCGGGGGCAGCCGGCAAGCGGGGGAAGACGGACACGCGTCCGTCCGCGCCGGCCCACCCCAGAGGATGCCGGGAAAGTCGCCCAGCCGCCGCCGCTCGCAGAGTGGACTGATTTTCGGACATCGTTGCTGAAACGGTGGGAAGGAAAGGCAGTTGTAAATGATGTATTGGTCTACAGGGTATATTTTTGATACCTTCAGTGAATTATTTCAGATGTTTTACGTGAGGAATGACTAAACAGTATTACAGGCTGCTTTCGGTCTCTGCTTTTACTGCAAAAAAAAAGAAAAAGAAAAAAAAGGCGTGTGCAGGCTTAACCCATCGTCCCCTCGAGTGGTATTTCCGTGGGCACGCCGCTCATCCCTCGCCATCACTCAGAAGGCGCTTACTCCCAGGCAGGGCACCCTTCGCAGTTACCAATATTGTTCATCATTAAAAAGGAAAGCAAACCCTGTGTCTAGTGACTTCCCAAGGGGCGGGGAGGCGGGAGGGAGGGGCTCCCCGAAACCCACAAGACGCGTGAACCGGCTCTTGTATTTCCATGTGTGATGGCATCTTTTTTTTACATTTTTTCATTCCATAATATATCAGACATTGGATCATATCCACCAGTTAACGCTTGTGAAAGGCCTCCAATGCTTTGCTCTGGATGAAGGGGGGGACGGCAGCAGTGAGGCGGGGGGAGGCCAGGGAGACCGCGGTGGCTAGGCCCGTAGCCCAGAGATGGAGCGCGCCGAGGACGGCCTCCAGGGCTCGGGAAGCCCTTCCCCGCCAGGCATCCGACGCTGCTGGGTCGGGCTGAGAGCACAGCCGCCGTCCCCCTGGAAGCTTTGCTTTTCCTGACCCCCCGTGTCCAGCTGTGCTCCATGGTTTGTCGGTTCTTCGGTGTCCTTCTCTGTTGCATCTTTTTTCCTACCCCAAATGCACAAAACGTTCTCGGTTTGATTCAGCTCGGCGTGGTCCTACGAGGGCCTGGCCCCGCCTCCACGAGCTTCCATTCTCCCCGGGGACCCAGTAACTATTGGGGGGCAGTGCCACCCGCTCGGGGGTGGAGGCGATCCAGGAGGTGGGACCTGAGCCTCATTTTTGAGGGGAACTCGGAGGGAGAGGATTGCGGGCACCGCCCGGTGGCTAGACCCCACTGGATTTAGAGCCAGAGAACGTGCCTTCCAGCCCCGAATCTGGGGCCTCCATTTCCCCATCTGTCAATGAGAAGGTTGAACTAAAGAGTAGGCAGCATCTACAAAGTGCTTTCGATGCTGTTGTCTTGTTGACTCAGGGAGCTGCCCGAGGTGGTGGGGCTGAATTTGAGGCAAACCCAGCACCTCCTCCCAGGTCTCCTAGCTTTCCCTCCATGACCCAGAGCACGCCGTTTCCCCTCCCTTTCCCGACAAGTAGGCATTATCACAGCCGCGGCGTATTGGGAAGAGGCTCGGCGCAGGGCCCAGGGACCCCGGGGGCACGCCGGAGAGCGGAGCGATGTGCAGGTGGGGGCCAGCCTCGTGTCCGGGTCTGCGAGCCCAGGGCCTGCTCTGCCCGTCCCTGCCCACCACCCTGCGTTTGTCTCCTTCCCCAGACAGCCCCCTTGGCCTCCAGCTAGTGGCAACTCTCTATGAAGCCCCTACGAGGCCTTAGAAATGAATGAAATCTCTCCATCCTGTCCCTGCCGTGGGGAGCTGGGAAGGTCCCGGACGGACCCTGGATGAGGCTCCGCTTTGCTCCGTTAGACGTTATCTCTCCTTCAAAGACCTGTGCCACATTAGGTTTGGCCAGGGCACCCTTCTAACCCATCTTGAGGACACCCAGGAGCCCCAAGTGCCAAGTATCCCCCCACCTTCATGGGTCCCCCCAGGCTGGCTTAGCAAAATAAGAGGATGGATGTGGGTGCTGGAAAGGAATCAGGCCTCCCTGGCGGGAATTTGGGGTGATGGCCGAAGGCCACTTGGCTGTGGGTGCCTCTGGGACCTGCACGGGGAGAGGGCGAGGGGGAAACTTCCCGTGGCTCAGAGACCACTTGGGCCCACCATGTGGGCATGGAGAAAGGGGGAGCCGACGGTCATCAGGGACCACTCCTGGCACTGACTGTGAAAGAGGACGCCTCTAGAAAGCTCTTGGAAGGCGGGTAAGTCCTGCCAAGGGTTTTCTGTTCCTCTGCAGCCAGATATGCACCGTTGGAAGGAAGACAAGGGGGCGACCAGGACCCCAAAGCAGAAGTGCTAGAGAGGAAGCTGCTCCTTGGTTTTCCTCCTCTCCCATTCCAAAAGCATTTGTGAAGCTCCCATCAATGGGACATCCACCAATCACTGGGTTAGGCTGGGGAGGCAAGGGCAATGAAGTGTGTGGGGGGGGCCTGCCCTCATGCCCCTGGGGGTGGGGGATGGGGTCTGCCACACACTGGCAAGGAGGCGGCTAAGAAGAGCAGGGCTGGGAGAGTTCCTCAAAGGGATGGTACAGATGAGGTGAGGAGGGATGGGTTCCAGGCACTAGAAGCTTAGGAGGCGGAGGAAGGAAGAAAAAAAGCATTTTTGAAGCTTCTACTATGCCTTAGGAACAGTGCTAAGTGCTTTACAAATGTCTCATTTGGCCCTCATGAGAGCCTCAGAGAGAGGTTCTATTACCTCCATTCCATAGATGGGGAAACTGAGGCAAACAGATTAAGCCACTTGCCCAGGGTCACAGCTAGGCGTGTCTGAGACCAGCTTTGAAGGCAAGGATTCCTGACCTCAGGGCCATCCCATGTCAGGAGCAGCAAGTTTATTCTTCTGACTGTACCAGAGTGGGGACAGATGGCGAAAGAAATCTGGGAAGGTCAGATGGTTGTGGTGAAGGACTTCCCCAAGCAAAGGAGTTTGCATTTTGTCCTAGGGAAGCAGGGAGCTATGGAAGCTTCTTCAGAAGAGGAAGAACAGGTTTCTCACCAGAATTTCCTTATACCAGTGAAGTATTGTTCAGTGCAAGAAAAAAAAAATCCTAAAGGCCAGAGGAAGGAGGGAAGAAACAAAAGGCAGCGAAGTCATGGGGGCTCTGCTCAGTTTTTTACCTTGTAAAGATTAAAATTTAAGGGGAGACGGGGAGACTGAGGCAGGTAGAAATTAGTTTCTCTCTGCAAGGAGTATTATATTTTTTTAGAGGTTTATTGAAGATTAAGGATTAAAGAAAATACAGGATAAGAGACACGTGTCCAGGCCATAGAGATGCCTAGACACAACCTCGCCTACATTATGGAAAAAAAAAAAACCATGCCTGCCCCAAAACGGAAGTCCAAGAGCCAAGAGCCCCTCAAAAGCCTTTGAATCAGCTTAAATACCTTCTCGATCTCGGCCCAGGTGAGATTACAAGGCATTCTGGGGAAGTGGAGCAAAGGCTCATGGGGATTGTAGTCCTGTATTCGAGTCTATTTTTTACATTCCCCCGTTTGATCATTTGAAAAAATTAATTTTTTTCCAAAGGATCATGAAAACATAACCAATTTAAAGATTACAATAATTGCTGAATGCATTGACAAAAAGCCCGTTAGGGGGCAGTCCCCTTTGGCATAAAAGTATACATACAAATAAATGTTCAATCAACCACACCCAAAGTTCAATTTTGTGGAACTTGTGGTCTGGAGGCTCCTTCATGGTGGCTTCTCCAACAGTTCAGTTCTGGTTTACATTCCCCTATTAAGAGGGTGATTGACAAATACAGAATCACTTAGGGATGCATGGCTGAGGTATGAGGTATATGAATCAATTGGCAAGAGATATTAAAAAGATATCAGAAAAATCCAAATAAAAAAGAAAAATTTCTGGATGAAAATATAGACTATCAAAGTCTTATGTGTAAAAATTCCAAGTAAAAGAAAAATAAATCTATAACAGGTCCTTGAATCAGGGCCCAATTAAAATGATCTAAGCAATGATGCATTTACCCAGTCAGTAGCCAGGGCTACAGAGAGGCAGAAAAGGGGACCAGATTATAGGAGCCAAGGTTTCGGGGATACTCGTCTATGAGTATCTTCAGGGTGAGTGTGGACACAAGGAAAGCCTATGTCTTAACACATGTTAAACATAGTAACCTCGAGTCTTCACACTAGGTTCAAGACCTTTGTATTGGCCTAGAAGTGCATCAATCCATCCTGGATTGGCTTTTCTTTGGCCCTGTGCAATGGCTCTTGTGTGTAGCTCTTGTCCTCGAATCAGACAGAATCATTAAGCAAAGTCCCATAATTTATTAAATAATTAGTGGCATCATTTTTATAGTCACAAGCTTTTTGGGCATGCTCTGACAAATGTATCTTATACTTGTAGTACTGAAAAATCAAAAGGTTAAAGAAAATCTTAATGCTGGTGACATGTGCTTCAAATATAAAAAGGAGAGAAAAAATAATAAAAAAACTGAAAAAGTATATTGCACATGCAAGAAAAATACAATAATAAAAGAGCTTTAAAAAATTCAAAAATGTAGCTTATAATCATTGACACTCTGTGTCAGCTAAGAAAATATAAAATACAAGCCTTTCTCACCAAAAATGAGATCCATTTCCTCTTTGTATCTGGCCATGATCACTGTGAGTAGAAGGCAAATGAATTGAACAAGGTTAACAATTTTTTCGTCTTTAAAAATACAGAAGTACAAATATGTAGATATCAAAATCCCCAAAATTCTCAACAGCCCAATTAATTACAATAGCAAACAAACACACTTTCATATTTCACATAAGTTGCTGTATGACATTTTTAAAACCTATGAATTGACGGACATTTGTCACAATTTTTACAAACATAGCAATCCTTCAACCTTGGTAATAAGCATATTTTTTTTAAACAAAGTAAAACTCATCTTGGGTTTAGAACATAATCAAGAAATCTATATATCATTCTGGTAGAAGTAAAGTAGTGAGCTGAAGAGCATAAATAAAAGATGTTCCTTTTTTGGAGGCTTATAGGGATACAAATGCCCTGAGATTAACTGCCCAACTTCCATTCACATGTGGGAAGGTTGGGGGTTTATAAAATGTATTTCACTTTAGCTAATGGGCCTTACCTCGTGGTAGGGACAGGCAAAAATAACCAGATTGTTAAAAAAAAAAATTCCAAAAATCATATTTAAAAAACCCTTAAAATCAAATCATTTGAGGTATTTAGCACATTAAATTTCCAAAGGTTGTTAATACAATTATAACCAGTTCTGAAGTCCATCTATCCTCAGCAAAATAGAAAAAAGCTGTTTTTTCATATATGGGCGTATTCACAATAATATTTGTTCAGCACAGTTATAGGGGAAAACAACAGAATTTCAAAACTCAGTACAATCAAAATAAATTCAATCGACCTTCAGTTCACAGAATAATATTGAATCCAGTAATATATGAACTTAAAATCACAAAGTGAAACCATAACAAAAAATGCAATAGAATACAGAGATTTGTATAAACCATTGGAGTCTGGTATGCCTCAAAATATAGCCTTTAGTCTTTAAAGTTCCTTGGGTGGGTTTTTTTGTTGTTGTTTGTTTGTTTGTTTTTAATTATCCATTTAAATGTCTATTGTCCGAAGGTAGAGTAGTAAAGGCTATGGATCTGCTCGGAGCCCCACAGCTGGGAAGCATCTGAGGCCAGATTTTAACCCAGGACCATGCTCTCAGTTCCCTGAGCCACCCATTTGCAAATTCAAAGTTGAATCTTTGGGCTGAATGTTTCTTCTGGCACGCAGGTGAAATCAATGAAATTACCAGAACAGTCAAAAGGTATCCTTTTAAACAGCCCATTGCTTTTTAAGTTTCTGTTTGAAAAGTCTGTTTCTTCTCCTCTCCCCTGATATGATCCCCCTGTGGCCAATCCCTTTTCTCTCTCCCCTGATATGATCCCCCTGTGGCCAATATCCCCATCCACGTGGAGGCTTAGCCTAAGGGAAAATTGCCCGGTCTCCTTTCCCTCTCCTCTCTCCCCTCCGCCCACATGGCCAATACTGTTACCAGCTGGTTGCAATGAGTCCTGAGTGATCTGCTCCAAGGATCTGGGTGATGAGCCAACTGGGGTCGCTCCTGGGTCTGGGGCACAGAAATAGGCAGGCAGCGGGCTGGTGAGAGGCTAGGAGCAGGAGCTGGAGCAGCTGCGGGGGTGGGCAAGGCGGGGACCAGGTACCAGGTGAGGACGATCAGGGCTGCAAGGCTGCAGGCAAGAAGCGACGGCCGAGCCAGGTGGGGTGGGCAGCAAACACAACAGGTCTGGAGCCTGTAGCAGCTTTGCAAGGGTAGAAAACCTTGGCCAGAGAGATATGGCTCAAAAAAATTTTTTTTCTAGGCACTAGATATTAAAAGTTGAACTAAAGATCAGAAAAGAAATCATAAGACTGAGTTTTTTTTCCCCATTAGGTTGCCAACTGTAAAGATTAAAATTTAAGGGGAGATGGGGAGACTGAGGCAGGTAGAAATTAGTTTCTCTCTGCAAGGAGTATTATATTTTTTTAGAGGCTTATTGAAGATTAAGGATTAAAGAAAATGCAGGATAAGAGACATGTGTCCAGGCCATAGAGTGGCCTAGACACAACCTCGCCTACATTATGGAAAAAAAAACTATGCCTGCACCAAAACGGAAGTCCAAGAGCCAAGAGCCCCACAAAAGCCTTTGAATCAGCTTAAATACCTTCTCAATCTTGGCCCAGGTGAGATTACAAGGCATTCTGGGGAAGTGGAGCAAAGGCTCATGGGGATTGTAGTCCTGTATTCGAGTCTATTTTTTACAACCTGAACAAAAGAACTTCAAGTGTTGGGGAGAGAGGTAGGACTGTCCGGAAGTCATCATCAGCAAATGCTTTTCTGACTGGGGTACTGTGGGAAAATTATTTAGAGGAGGAAATTATGTCTAGAAATAGATGTAGATGTGTCTGTTTACAAAGATAGGAGGGGAAATGAGAAAGGGAAAGAGACAGAGACAAAGGGAGAGGAGAGAGCCAGTGTAAGGGTTAAATTTAATGGTGGGACAATTTTATGAAAGTATGTAGTCGCCAATATTTATTATATCTTGGGTCAGAAATTTATTTACAAATAGAGAAGAAAAATAAAGAAGAGAAATGTGAGGGGGATAGAGAGGTTATCATATCCTAATCCAGGCAGAGATTAATTAGTTCTCAACAAGGAAGGCCGGTAGTGAGTGATCATGCGGCCTCCTCCAAGATGAAAGCTAGTCTCTCCAGAAACTAGGAAAGGAGTCAACCTTTCATTTACTCTTAAGAAGTCTAGGAGTCAAGAATTCAAGTTGAAACTGAGCTCCAAGCCGCAGTCTCCCTTGAAGACTCTCTAGTCAGGATATTATCTCCACAAGACTGACTCAAGCCAAAGGATTCATGGCTTTTACGGTGCTAGCCCTGCCCAGGGGGCAGTGTTTATGGGAACCAGTTCTCATCTTCTGGAGGGGTGAACTCTTATCAAAGACCTCTGAAGGTGTCAACTCTGATCATGGGATTCACAAGTTTCTGGAGTTGTCACCCATTGTAGTAAGTGACTTGGGAACTCTTCCACCTAGCTCAAGTTTTTGTTTCAATCCAAAAGTGGACAAAGGAGAATTAATCCTGTCTTTAGTCTAGTGAGGTACTAAGTGGGGGTACTTAAATTATTGTTAACCAGAGTGTTAACTCAAAATGAACAAAGGGAATAAAAGATTCACTTTCACAAGTGTAAACTCAGAGCAAAGAACTCCATTTTATGTGAGACAAAGGAAGAGTGGGGGAGAGATAAGAAGGGAGAGAGAAACAGGGAGACAAAGGGAGAGTGGGGGGGGCAGAGGACAAAAGGGAGAGAAAGAAGAAAGGGGGAGAGAAAAGGAGAGACACAAAAGAAGATAGAGAGATTGAAATCCAGCCTTGGGGACATGCTGACAACTGAAAGGATCCCTTGAGGCTGCACAGGGATACCAGGATGCTGAGGGAGGGAGAACATTCCAGAAATGGATGACAGCTTGTGCAAAGCCTTGGAGGCCAAGGACCAGTAAGTCATTTCACCTCTGCCTCAGTTTCTTCAACTGTAAAATGACGATCATAATAGCAGCTGCCTCCCAGGTTATGAGGAATAAATGAGGAGCAAATGACACAGTGCCTGGCACATATAGGTGTTTTGTAGATGCAAGTTGTCATTGTTTATATTAAAGTGAAAGGGAGTGATTGTGAAATCTAGGACTAGATATTGTATCCCTGAGGGATCGAGGTTTCATGGCAAGTAACTGAGGCAGAATTTGAATTCAGGACCTCATGACAGTCAGTGGCACATTTTACCCATGTGGCTGGGGGGAGGAGTGGGGAGCAGAACAGGGGTGGCTCTGAGCCTTAGTACCTGCAGGATTATCCTAGAATAACTCCCCCTCAGGGTATGGAAGGGATGGCCCTTAGAACAGTTTATTTGGGCAGATTCTCCATTTAAAAAAATGTTCCCCAGGGAGATGAGAACCATCATTTCTAAAATGCTTTACATGCATTACCTCCTTTGATCCTCACCACAACCTTGGGAAGGAGATGCTATTGTGATCCCATTTACAGAGGTGGACACTGAGGCAGAGGACTTGTGTAAGTTGGCCAGGATCACCCAGCGACCGAGTCTGAGGGCCCAGCTGGAGGGCAATTAGTGGAGGGGATGGTGGTGAAATTGATGACCCTGAGGCTTGGGATTCTACCATCTTGGCCCAGGAGTGATGGCACTGGCCCCTCCCCTTCCCAGGACAATCAAGCCACCCTGGGTTCCTGGGAGGTGACTGGTGGAGCTTCCCCTGCTTCCAGGGCCTCGAGGATTTTTCCCATCCTAGCAACCAGGGGACTGGAATTCCCTGCCTGGAGTGGGCATGCATGGCTGCCTGGGCTGCATACGGCTGGGGCTGGGAAGGGGGAAGAAGGGGTGGCCCGGGGATGGTGGCTGACTGAGGACTAAATCTAGGCTGACAGGCAGAGGCAGGGAAGAGCTGGGGCTAGGGGCTCCTCCGCTGCCCGGTGTTTGGGCACAGGGGAATTCTGGTATTTGTTACAGAAAAAGATGGAGTTCAGCTGCTCTGCCAGGCTCGCTGGGCATCACAGGAGGGTTGGCACTCCTAGGGGTTCTGGGGGAGCCTAGAAGAGCAGGAAAGCACCCATTCAGGCTCTCCCAGTGTTCTGTGCATTTCTCTAATGGAAGAGCAGGTTCTGATCCTCCCTCAGAGGAGTTAATCAGCTCTTAATGCCAACACAGGCCCAGAAAGGGCGCCACCAACCACTCTGACCCCTGTCTCCTCTATTTGGGGCAGTAGAGATGCCCACGCTGGGGCCCTGTGAACAAGCTAGGCTGCTGATGGCTACCAGGGGAGCTCCTTTGGGGGAGGATGGCAGGATTAGAGCTGGAAGGGATCGTGGGGCCCCTAGTCCAACCCTTTCATTTTAAAAATGAAGAACCCGAGGCTTAGAGAGCCCCACAGGTAATAAATGTCAGACGTGGGATTTGCACCCAGATCTCAGACTCCAGAACCAAGATTGGTCTAAAGGGCCAGGAATCACTACAGAAAAATTGTAAGACAATGGAAAGAGACCTGGCTCTGGTTTCAGAGGATCTGGGTTCAAATCTAACCTCTGATATAATCCATGAGACCGGAACTTCTCTAGACCTCAGTTTCCCCAAGTGTAAAATGAAGGGGTAGAATTAAATGGCTTCTGAGTTTCCTTCCAGCTCTGTCTATAGTTCAGTGTGTTCATTGGTCTAGGGAGCTTCCAATGAGAAAACTCCCCTGGTGCCCCAGGGGGCACCTTCTCTGCAATAGATGACCTTGGGGTGAGGAGTCTGGGGCACCTGGAGAGTCAGATGCTTCCCTGGGATCCCAAGTCCATGGACACTGAAGTTGGGGGCCGTGGGGCCATGTCTGTGTATGGGAGTGGCTGGTCTTCCCAGGCATCACTTCAATTAAGACAATTTAAAGCACTAGAGGCAAGCCACTCCCTGTCCCCAGGTGGCCCCACAAGCAGCAGGAGATGTGCCTGGGGAAAGAAGGCCCCGGAAACTTTGGATCCCATCCAAGGTGGGAAACAAATGCAGGAAGTAATGAAGAGGAATCCACTTGAGCTGGGAAGGGACTTCGTTACTGTAGTGGCTTCCAGCTGCTTGAAGGAAAGCATTTGTAAAATTTGGGCCCTAAAAAATTCAGTGCCCTAGTTGTTCTCTGGCCCAGCCCTAGTTACAACTGATAGGGGCCTCCTTATCCCACACACCCCAGCTCTGTCCAGGCAAAGTGGTTCTACATTTCAGCCCTGGTAGCCAGTGTCTGTCCCTCCCACCCTCTGCCTCTCCATCACCTCCAGAATACCAGGAGCCTCATTCCACAGGGAGAGGCAGTGGGTAGGTGCCCCTCAGGGTAGTCTAAAGCTCTCACCAGCCCCTTCTCTATGACTAATTGGCAAGGACCTTTGCCCACTGTGATTGAAAGAAGAGAAGGAAGGAAGGAGGAAGGGAGGGAAGAAGGAAGGAAGGATGGAAGGAGGGAGGGAGGAAAGGATAGAAGGGAGGGAAGAAAGAAGGAAGGGATGAGGGAGGGAGAGAGTGAATGATGGAAGGGAGGGAGGGAGGGAATGAGGGAGGGAGAGTGAATGATGGAAGGGAGGGAAGAAGGAAGAAAGGATGGAGGGAGGGAGGAAAGGATAGAAGGGAGGGAAGAAAGAAGAAAGGGATGAGGGAGGGAGAGAGTGAATGATGGAAGGGAGGGAAGGAAGGAATGAGGGAGGGAGAGTGAATGATAGAAGGAAGGGAGGGAAGAAAGAAGGAAGGAAGGAATGAGGGAGGGAGAGTGAATGATAGAAGGAAGGGAGGGAAGAAAGAAGGAAGGAAGGAATGAGGGAGGGAGAGTGAATGATAGAAGGAAGGGAGGAATAAGGGAGGGAGGGAAGAAGGAAGAAAGGATGGAAGGAGGGAGGGAGGGAAGGATAGAAGGGAGAAGGGAGGGAAGAAAGAGAGAAGGAAGGAAGGGATGAGGGAGGGAGGGAAGAAGGAAGAAAGGACAGAATGAGGGAGGGAGGGAGGGAAGGATAGAAGGGAGAAGGGAGGGAAGAAAGATAGAAGGAAGGAAAGGATGAGGGAGGGAGGGAAGAAGGAAGAAAGGACAGAATGAGGGAGAGAGGGAAGGATAGAAGGGAGAAGGGAGGGAAGAAAGAAGGAAGGAAGGGATGAGGGAAGGAAGGGTCCCCTTCATTCCGGATCCCTGGGACAATGCTCTTCAGATGCCGGGAGCCCAAAGTAAGGCTGACTGGAAGGAGGCAGAGGGCAGTATTGGATCAGCAACCATCCCAGTGGGTAGCCCTATATCTCCTGCTTGCAGTGCCAAGGCTGGTCCCTCCAGAATCCCTCGGCTCCTCTCCCTTGAGAGAATGAGACCAGATCCCCACTATCCCACAATCTTTCAGTGAGTCCTTGCCCTGTAATGGCAGCCAAATCCTCAGTGGGCTTGGGGGGCACATAGAGGGGAGGGAGCAGATTGCCCCCTCCCTTAAAGGGCCAAGACAATGCCATGGCAGCCTCCTAGCCCTCTGCTTGACTCATTCCCCAACCAGGAAGTTCCTTCTGAGGTCCAATTTCAATTGCTTCTTTTAAATACAAAAGTTTTCATGATTATGATACAATATACAGAAGTACAGAGAGCTGGGCATTTAGAGCTCTGGATTTTTTATTAACATATCATCTTTGTGTCACTTTCATTAAGCAAGTATTAGATGCCAGGCCCAAGTGTGGCTGGTCTTGGAGCCAGAAAGGCCTGAGTTCAAGTCTCCCCTCTGTTCTATTCTAGAGAAACTCTCTCAGACTTGTAGAAAAGATGCCAACCTGTATAGGCAGAGGGATTTGCCTCATCTGGGAGTGGCCTATGCCAAAGAAATCACAGTTCTACATACCAGGCCCCATGGTAGGTGCTGGGTTTACAAAGACAAAAATCAATCTGTGCCTGCCCTCCAGGGGCATCCAGTCTATATAGCTTCTTGGACAGCATTCTGATGAGCAAGGGGGCTGAGTGCTCAGGCATAGATGTCCACAGCCACTGGCTGAGATGGGGGAGCAATGTCTAGGGTCAGGTGGTCCACATTACAGCCCCTTACCAGCATTACAGATGCCACCATCCGTCAGATGGCATGCGTTCCGCCATCCCAGCCCTGTGACCATGGCTCGCTCTATAGTGATGACTGTCAGAAATAGCAGCCAGCCACTTCCTGACAAAGACTGATATTACGGACAGATGGTGCCATGGCACACAATTGGCACAAGCATCCCAGCCCCCTGGCTCCCGCCCTGCCCACGTACAGCTGAGAAAAATGAAAACCACCCCAGCCAGCATCATCATGCAGTAATCTGCGTGTCAGAGTGATTGATATATTTACCATATCAACAGATACTGGCAATAGATGGGAGTCATCACCATATGGAATATGTATATTGATACACATCTCTGCGTACTTGGGTGTTGAGAGATTATAGAGACAGAGCAATGGATGGGTGGATGGGACAGATGGATGGATGGATGGATGGATGGATGGATGGACGGATGGATGGATTGATAGGATAGATAGATGGGGGAGAGAGAGAAATGGATGGATGGACAGACAGATGGACAGACAAACAGATGATGGATGGATACACAAGTAGGTAGATGGATGGATTGATAGGATAGATAAGGTAGAGAAAGAGAAAAAAGTAGAAATAAAGATGGATGGATGGATGGATGGACAGATAGCTAGATGGTCATGGGGGCTAGGGGGAATGAAGCAGCCGTATCTGGGGGAAATAAACATTTTTAAAGCACCTACTATGTTCCAGACATTGGGCTAAGCCCCCAAACCCCACAGTTTTTGCCCTTAAAGAGCTCACAATCTAACAGGGAGGCAAACAAGCAAACAAATCTGCCCAAGAGACTATCTATGGGATGAAGAGGCGACGGTTGCGAGAGATGGGGCACTGGAATGAAGAGGGGCTGGGGAAGGCTTCCTATAGAAGACAGGATCTTAGCTGGATTTGGCAGAGATGTGGAGGGAGAGCCTTCCAGGCATGGAGGACCTCCTGAGAAAGGGCTCAGAGCTGAGGGATGTCCTAGATGGGGCTGGAGCCGTCTGGAGAGAAAGGAAGAACTCCAAGTGGATACATGGAGAAAGCAGGGCCTGCTAGGCATGGGGGGAGACCTGGGCACAAATGTGGAGATGGAAGATCGAAGGTTGTGGGTGACGAGTTTGCTAAGGTCAGCTGAGCCCATCTGGAGCAGGTCTGAGCAGCTGGAGGCAGACTGACTGCCAACCCATTGGCCAACTCTAAAACCGGCACCGACACACAGCTGGCCACACGCACGCCATCCCAGCCCCCGCCACCATGACGCAGGCTCAGTCAGCCACAAGAAGGGGCCTCCATCCCTCTACTGGCAGCTCCAGCCTGGGAGGCCGTCAGCCACATGCCATCTCAGCTGGGCTTACTAGGAGGCACCATCATGCCCCATGGAAGCCCGACCTGCCTTCTCCCCAGGAGAAACGGGCGTCCTGCTGCTGGGGGATCTGAGCTGGACCCCAGCCTCCAACAGAGCGACCCCCTCCCCCAGGGATCTGCCTGGTTATTCGGCCTGCTCAGCTGTTGATTAAACCCATCAGGCATTACCCCAATGTGTCGGCTCTCTCCATCCCATCTAGGTACTCTCTCAGCCCTCTGGGGAAATCCTGAGGTGAAGAAACTCTCAAGGCAGCTCAGTGCATAGCAAACCAGGCCTGGAGACAGGAGGTTCTGGGTTCGAATCTGCCTCAGACACTTCCTAGCTGGGGGACCCTGGGCAAGTCACTAGCCCTTCATGCCCATGCCCAGAATGTACGTCTAAGTGCTGCTTCCTTCTAGAAGAGCCCTCTTCTGTTTTGGAATTGCTGCTCAGTTTAAAAGCCAGCGAGACAGCCCTTGCCCTCAAGGAGCTCCCAGGCTAGTGGGGGAGCCAATAGGGCAAAGACAGGATGCCTGGTGGGCATTGTCGGAGGGGGAAGGGGGGAGGCTTCCTGTGCAGGGGAAGATTTTAGTGGGGACCCCAAGGAAGCTGGGGGGCAGAGTGAGGAGGGAGAGCATGCCAGGGAGGGTGCCCGGAGTCAGAGGGGAGGAACAGCCAGGAGGCCAATGCCAACGGGGGCCAGGAGAGGTGAGTTTGGGGGGAGGTTCTGAAGGGCTTCGAACACCAAGCAGAGCAGCTGGTATTTGGTCCTGAAGATGTCAGGAGGTAACAAGGAGCCAGGGGAGTTTATTGGGCAGCGACACCATCATCATCATTGCTAGCATGTATAGAATTCTTTAACGCTTGAAAAGCCCTCTGCCAATGTCTCACGTAAGCCTTACAACAGCCCTGAAGTGAGTGCTATGAAGAGCCTCCCTCTACAGTGGAGGAGCCCAAAGCAGAGGTTAGGTGACTTGTCCAGGGGCACGTAGGGAGTAAGTGCCTGAGGTCCAATCAAAATTCAGGCCTTCCCGACTCCAAATCCAGGGCTCTAACCACTGGATAGCCCAGCTGCCCCATCAGCGTTGTGCTTTAAGGACAAGTACGATACCTGAGTGAGGTCTAGAGGAAAGCGAGACTTGAGTGGGAACCAGAGCAGCATGTTTGGTATACACATGAGGTGATGGCGGCCTGGAGGAGAGGAAGGGGTCTGTGGGAGGGAGGGAAGAGGGGAAGGAGGAAGGAAGGGAGGAAGGAAGGAAGGAAGGAAGGAAGGAAGGAAGGAAGGAAGGAAGGAAGGAAGGAAGGAAGGAAGGAAGGAAGGAAGGAAGGAAGGAAGGGAGAATAAGGAGGGAGGGAAGGAAGGAAAGAAAGGGAGAGAGAATAAGGAAGGAGGGGGAAGGAAGGAAGGAAGGAAGGAAGGAAGGAAGGAAGGAAGGAAGGAAGGAAGGAAGGAAGGAAGGAAGGGAGGGAGGGATGGATGGATGTCCATCCCTGTTTTCTGACCTCCACTAGGTCTTGGGGTTTCTCAGCAATCTTTTCTTCTTGAATGGCAGCTTGATGTCGTGACTTGGACACTGGATTTGGGAGTCAGGAATAATCCCTGGGTTCAAATTTCTTCTCAGACACTAACAAATTGCGTGACCTTGGGCAAGTCACACATCTCTAGGACTTTCCTTCTCTGTAAAGGGAGAAGGCTGGCCTCTACACTCCCTTCCAGCTTTAAAGCTCTGAGGCTGTTCCTCTCTGATTGACAGCCATGCTCCTCACCATAGCTCTGGCTTTGCCCTGCAACATTATCCAAGCCCCCTTCTCAGCTGATGACCCTGAATGCTTACCTGAAAAAACCGAAGCTATCTAATCATTGCCTCTCCCCTGCCCAGGCGATGGAACCAGTGACACTGGCCTCCTGGCTTTTCCTCACTTTGAACACTCCATCTCCTGACTCTGGGCATTTGCACTGGCTGTGCCCTGTGCCTGGAATGCCCTCCCTTTTCATCTCTGCCTGCTGACTTCTCTGGTGTCTTCCCCAGCCCCTTTTAATACTCATGCTGTCCCTCTGCCAATTACCTCTACTCTCTTCTGTCTCTATCTGGCTCGTATCCACTTCTTTCCATGTCGTTCTTCCTACTACAGCGTGAGCCCCTTGAAACCAGGGCCTGGATTTGCCTTTCTTAGTGCCTCCAGGGCTGTGCATGTATTGCTCTGAATCTTAATCCATATCCAAGTGCTTCCTTCTCAAGGAACAGGGAGGGAGAGAATTTGGAACTTAAAAATTTTTTAAATGAATTAAAAATTTTAATTTTAATTTAAAATTAAATATTTTGGGGACAGCTGGGTGGCTCAGTAGATTGATAGTCAGGCCTAGAGACGGGAGGTCCTCGATTCAAATCTGACCTCAGACACTTCCCAGCTGTGTGACCCTGGGCAAGTCACTTAACCCCCATCACCTAGCCCTTACCACTCACTCTTCTTTCTGCCTTGGAACCAATACACAGTATTGACTTCAAGATGGAAGATAAGGGTTTAAAAATAAATAAAATTAAATATTTAAATATTAATTTTTAAAAATTAATATTAAAAACTTAGACACATACAATTAAAAATAGTAAATTAAATAAATAAAAACTATATTGGGGGGAAAGACTCCTCTGTCTCCCCACTCAGGTCCCTTTCCATATTCCAGTCTCAGAGAGTGAGGCGGCCTCTTTGCGAGGATTTTCCCTCCTGGGTCTTGATTCAGAATCTTGAGATAGAAAAGTCCACAAAGTCCAAACCAGGCCTAAACAGAAGCGCCTCCTGCCATCACATCCTCCCCTCCTGTTGACTGTTAGTTCCTCTCATCTTCAGGGCCTCCCTATTTGAACCCCTGTGCCTTCCTCCTTCAGCCTGACTTGGTGTCCTCTCTGATTCCTTCCTGGCTTCTCTGGGACGTCCCTTCCCAGACTACAGATTAGCTTTTCTTAAGGTTTTGAAAATTGGCCAGGAAAATGAAAAAAACAAATTGGGGGGGGCAGTTTTATTCTAAGCCCCTAACTCTTTCTGGGGTCCTAGAAATTGAGGTTACAAGCCAAATATTGCTCTGAGAATTACACACTGAATTTCATCCACCACAGCACCTAATCCAACCATGTCATCTTACAAATGTGGAAGTGAAGCCCCCAAAATGATTGCTCAAGGTCTCAAGGAGAGTGGAAGAGGCAGGATTTGAACCCAAGTCCCACAGCATCCATCTCTTCTATTGTACCATGATTCTCAGACAGCAGGCCTGCACATCTTCCTCCACGTGTTAATGAAAATACATGCTGTGCCACTTGGCTCATATCCCAGAACACGGCGCCAGGGTTAGGCTTGGCCTGGGAGAAAAATATAGCTCTAACCCAGGAAAGCTAAGCCATGCTGAGGGGCTCACCTGTCAGATGGGACAGAAACTCATCCCCCAAAGGGAGAAAAAGAGCAGAGTCTCTTGCTATTGCTACTAAGACATTCTGATCCCACCTCCCATCATTCCCCCATGTCTG
Organism: Monodelphis domestica; assembly: GCF_027887165.1. Taxonomy (NCBI): domain Eukaryota; kingdom Metazoa; phylum Chordata; class Mammalia; order Didelphimorphia; family Didelphidae; genus Monodelphis; species Monodelphis domestica. The sequence goes on along the minus strand of NC_077229.1, from coordinate 48,824,948 downwards.
CCAAACCACGGGCCTGGACTCCATTTGAAATGCTAATAAAATAGATATATTTATTTAATCTTCCACAAGTAAAACAAGATCAATACAACCAGATGTGCCCTGCTGGGGGCAGGTGGTGGCAGCTTCTCTGGACCAGGTTCTGGTTGTTTCTTCCCTCCAACAGTCTCCTTCCAAGGCCAGCCCCCAGCCACATGCCCCCAGCCAGCCTTCTTAAACTCCCTCCCCTTGAGGCTCCTGGCCAAGGTTCTCTTCCATCCCCTTCTGTCTGTCTGTCTGTCTCTGCTTCCCGCCCCTGCTTCTGCCCCCCATGGTCCCAAGCAGGAGCCCGTTAGAGCTCCTCAGGGTAGGGAAGGTCATCACACAGTTCCAGCTGGACGCTGGATGCAAACCACCGCTTGGGGCAGCCCAGGCTGTAGTGGAGGGTGGTGCGGTAAGTGTTCTTGGGGTGCTTGGGGAAGATGATGGTGGTGCTCTGGAATCGCAGGGCCCGCTGACGGGGTTCAAAGGTCAGCTGGGTTTTGTAGTTCCGCCATGTGCAATTCGGGGTGGCGATGATGGTTTCGCTGTAGGAGGTGACTGTGGGGACGGGGATGTAGAAGATGTCATCTCGGTAGTGTTTCTCGGAGTCGTATCTGACCTCAGAGTTGCAGCTGGGATGGGCAGCCAAGAAAAGAAAAGGAAAAAGAGCTGAAATCAGCCACCACAGCCTGGTGGAAAGAGTCCTAAAGTCGGGAATGTGGCTTAAAAGCAGACGGGACAGGGGTGCCCATGACCATAAAACTGGTGGGATTTGAACTCAGACCTTCTTCTCTGTGTCTAATACTCCACTGAGTGCCTCCTGCCATCTTTTCAAGGAAAAGTATTATATATATTTTTCAGAGTCCAGCACCTAGGAGACACTAAATGAATCATGAAGCATTTATTAATGTATATTAATAATAAAGCATTTATTAATATATATTAATAATAAAAACATATTAATGTTATACGGTATTCTTGGCACACACTGAGTGTGGGCTGTGTTAGATTGCATTTTGCTCAGACTTCGGTTACTTGTTGGTCTCTGGGATTCTTGGGCAACTCCCAGGGCCTAGAATTACGGCCTGCTTCCACCCCTCACTCGCAGTGTGCCACTGGAAACCATGAGAGGCTGAGCCCCAGACCTCTGCCCAATGGGGAGACAATCATCCCTGCTTCCTGTATTTTACCCCATTGTGCTATCCAAAAGCCAGCCTTCTCTCTGCAAAACCTCCAGGTGGCACAGTGGATAGAGTTCTGGGCCTGGAGCCAGAAAGACTTAAGTTCAAACCTAGCCTCAGACTCAATCTGTGTGGACCCTGGGCCAGTCATTTCACCTTGGTCTGCCTCAGTTTCCTCAAGTATAAAATGGGGATGAGTAACAGCATCTGCTTCTCAAGATTGGTGTGTTTCAGAAGAGATAATATTTATAAAAGCACTTAGCACAGGGCCTGGTATATAGCAGGTAGTCCAGTGGATTGAGAGCCGAGTTTCGAGATAGGGAGGTCCTGGGTTCAAATCTGACCTCGGACACTTCCTGATTGTGCGATCCTGGGCAAATTACAACCCCCAACACCCAGCCTTTACTGCTCTTCTGACAAGGAACCAATACAAAGTATTGATTCTAAGGCAAGGGTTTAAAGAAAATGGGCAAACACTATAGATCCAGGTTGGATACAGATAAGGAAGGGGCTTCTTCCTTTGCCCCTCTCCTCTCTAGGGGCAAGACGAAAGCCAAAGCATTATTCTAAGTGACACTGACTTGGGGCTTCGGCTCTCCATTCATTCTCTCATTTGGTCTGCATCAAGCCCATTCTGCAGAGGTGGAAGCCGAGATCCAGCTCTGGAGCCAGAAGGCTCCTCACAGGGTTCTCATCTCATCTGATTTACAATGAGGAAACGGAAACCTGCAGAGGCTGTGAGGCTTGCTCATAGGTCAGAAGTGGAACGTGGAGCTCCATCTCCCCACATCCAAACACTTCCTCCCTTGTGGCCTGGAGGGTGCAAGGGCCCCATCCCACTTCCAGTGGGCGCCAGTAATGGCTTAGGAAGGGCCTAATACATCCATCCTGCTTTGCCAAACAGGAACTGTCAGCTAGGGGTGGGGAAAAAGCTGACATTTGAGGCTTGCTAGGGAAATTCCCTTTCTCTCTGAGGCAGGAGGTCACACAGGATTTCTCGTTTTGCTTTATTTTTTTTGGTACAAAAAGTCGAGGATTTGGAATGAGAAAGCTTGGACTGGTGGTGATCTGTGCTAGCAGAGGGGGCAATCCCAGAGCCGTCGAGGCATCAAAGGGAAAAACCCGGCTGCCACCTACACAGGCACCTCCTCCCTTGACTATTTTTTTTTTAAACCTTCCATCTTCCGGTCAATACTGTGTATTGGTCCCAAGGAAGAAGAGTGGTAAGGGCTAGACAATGGGGGTTAAGTGACTTGCCCAGGGTCACACAGCTAGGAAATGCCCTGTCACATTTGAACCCAGGACCTCCCATCTCTAGGTCTAGCTCTCTATCCACTGAGCCTCTTCTGATTGAATTTCCTTTCTCCCCTCTAATCCATTCTTCTCACAAATGCGCAAGGCGTTTTCCTAAGGGGGAGTTCTGACCACTTCCCTCATGGACCCTCCATGGCTCTCCATTGCTTATCGAAAAAAAAACACAGACTTCTTAGCCTTCTTAGCCAGGCATCCCAAACCTGCCGTACCTTGTTCCAATCTGCCCTTCTGGCAAGATTTCCTGCCTTCCCACCCTTGCCAAACAGAAGATGCCCCACTTTTCTTCTAGTCTGCCTTTTTGCATATGGCGCCCATGCATGGGGTGGCCTTCTTCCCTCTCCTCTTACTGTCTGTCCCTCCCCCCGTAGTATTTCTGCCTGCTGACATTTTTTATAGCCTTTTGTAGCTCATTCTACCATGACACCATCCATGCTCTTCCAACAGAGGTGTGGCCTCTCAGCACCTTCTTCCATCTCTCCTGGGTGGTCTGTGCTTTGGCCTATATTATAGTTCCTTCTGTAGCTTCTCATTCCCCTGCTAGCCCTGGGACTAGAGATTATTTCATATTCCTAGGACAAGGCGGCTAGCTGGCACAGTAGGTAAAGGGCTGGGCCTGGAGTTAGGAGGATCTGAGTTCAAATCCAGTCTCAGAAACTTCCTCGCTGTATGGCCCTGGGCAAGTCACTTCACCATTTCCCTCAGGTTCCTCATCTATAAAATGGAGGAGGAGGAAACAGCAGCATCTCTGCCCCAAATGGGGACCTGGAGCATTGGACACTGCAGAAATGACTGGTCAACCCAATTGGATTGTTTCTAAAAGCGGATCCTCCCTCCCCATCTCAAGACCCACCATGTCTCCCCTGCACCTGGGAGAAAGCCACTGGCACACGTACCGAATTTCCTGCGTGGGCTCTGGGTTCACTTCGATGCTTTCCCCAAAAAATACTGGGAGCAGCCGGGGCCTCATCTCCAGCACCGCGGAGTCCTGGAGGAGGTGAGGAGCCTGCGGGGAGAACAGCACGACCCCATGTAGCCAGGTACACGGGGACCCCCACCCCAGAGGAGCCACCCAGGCAGGTCACATGAACAGAGACCCATTTTAATGGAAGCCCAGAGACGAGGAATGGGTGGGGCACCAGGGCCAGTGCTCAGTGGGGCCTGGCCTCTGACCAGAGTGACGGCCCTGGTCGCCCCCTCCTCGCTCTGAGAGCGTCCTCGTCCAGGTGGTCGGGTCAGCGTCTCCGTGACTCATTCTAAGCCATCTAAGCCCCAGCAAGAGAGTCTTCTCCTCAGTCTTCATTTGGAACCCCCCAATTACTGCTTCTAAAGCATGTGTGCCTGGCACTGTGCCAAACACTGGGCAATACTATAACAGCTAATACACAGCGCCTACCATATGCCAAGCACTGGCCAATAATATTAATAGCGAATATTTACATAGTGCCCACTATGTGCCAAGCCTTAGGCAATAATAACGGCAAATATTTACATAGTGCCTACTATGTGCCAAGCACTGGGCAATAATAACAGCTAATACTTACACAGCACCAATTAGATGTCAAGCATTGGGCAATAATAATGGCTAATACTTACATAATGCCTACTATGTGCCAAGCACTGGGTAATAATAATGGCTAATACTTACACAGCGCTGATTAGATGTCAAGCACTGGGTAATAATAACGGCTAATACTTACACAGTACCTACTATGTGCCAAGCACTGGGTAATACTAACGGCTAATACCTACACAGTATCTACTATGTGCCAAGCACTGGGTAATAATAACAGCTAATATTTACACAACGCCGATTAGATGTCAAGCACTGGGTAATAATAACGGTTAATACGTATATAATACATGCCTACTATGTGCCAAGCACTGGGTAATAATAATAGCTAATACTTACACAGTACCTACTATGTGCCAAGCACTGGGTAATACTAACGGCTAATACCTACACAGCACCTACTATGTGCCAAGCACTGGGTAATAATAATGGCTAATACTTACATAATGCCTACTATGTGCCAAGCACTGGGTAATAATAATGGTTAATACGTATATAATACATGCCTACTATGTGCCAAGCACTGGGTAATAATAATAGCTAATACTTACACAGTACCTACTATGTGCCAAGCACTGGGTAATACTAATGGCTAATACCTACACAGCACCTACTATGTGCCAAGCACTGGGTAATACTAATGGCTAATACTTACATACTGCCTACTATGTGCCAAGCACTGGGTAATAATAACAGCTAATATTTACACAACGCCGATTAGATGTCAAGCACTGGGTAATAATAACGGCTAATACTTACATAGTGCCGGGGAACAATAATTACATCTTCCCAGAATGCCTCCTGGGTGCCAGGCACGGGGCTACCCTAAGTGTCATGGGAGCATTGGAGATAGGATGAGGAAAGGCTGATGGCAGGAATGAAGGGATTCCCAGCTGGCAGAGGCTGTCTCTGCCCCGACCCATCATCCCTTGGGGCAGCCGTGCCATGCGCTAAGCCTGGAAGGAAAGGGGGTCCTACAAGATGGCGGGAGGAGGGGCTGCCCCGGGGGCACAGGACTGCCTGGGGACTGTCAGGGCAGGTTAGGAGGACAAGAGTGTAGAAAGTGGGGGGAAAGGCTGGGGAAGGTGGAAGTCAGTCTGGAAATGTTGAGGTCTGGAAGAATTCAGCCTAAATCCCGGAGGCGTGGGAAGTTCCTTCTAAAGCCTGCTATTGCTCTTGGGCTCCTTCCCTCGCCGGTTCTCCAATACGGCCCGCAGAGGCCAGGGAGCAGAGTCAGTCCGTCCACCTCAGGGGAATCCCGTTATTCCCTGCTGCCCCGGCCCAGCCGCCTGCCTCTCCCTTTGGCTAATCCTTTGGGGGGGGGCAGTGCTGCCAGAGGTGGGAGCCTTTCTGGAGGGGAGCCATCTCGGGCATCATCCTTCCCTGCCCCGTAGACGGAGGGATGGCACGAGGGAGAGCCTGTGCCTGCACTGTGGTTCCGGTGTCTCAGCTGTGTCTGACTCTTCGTGCCCTCATGGGGGTTTTCTCAGCAAGGAGGCTCATTTTAGCCTCCTTCTCCAGCCCATTTTCCAGATGAGGAAACAGAGGCCAACAGGGTGGAGTGACTTGCCCAGGGGCACCCAGCCAGGAAGCTTCTGAGGCTGGATCTAAACTCGGGTCTTCCCTGGCGCCAGATCGGCTGCCCTGTCCATCCTATCACGGTGACTCGATGGTATTTCTGAGCCGCCAGAGCCAAAAAGGTCCCTCCCTGATGGCCAACCAGGCCGTGATGGTCTTGGAACTAGGCCGGGCTCTCGTCCACTTAGGCCAGACTGGCTTGTTCTTGCAATGGTCCAGTGAAGGAGCATCGAGGCAGAATTTTAAAATAAAATCTTTGCGAGGAGAGAGCAGTAAAACAGCTACAAAATGATGCACCCTGACGAAGCTGACATCCTCCCAGAAATGTCAGGATGGTGCCTCACTGTGAAAACAAGGATTGCCTTTAACCAGGGATCTGGGCAGTGTAGCCGAGGCATGGATTCGAATCTTGCCACTGCCAGAGAGGCAGCTCTAGGGGGAAAGAGGTTGGATTTTGAGTAAGACAGTCTGGATTCCAGTTTGGACGTGCTGTTCATTATCTGTGTCCCTGGTCTTGGGCAGGTCACATGACCTCATTGTGCCTCAGTTTCTTCATCTTTAAAGTAGGTAACCTTTGAAGTTCTGCCCAGCCCTGGTTCTATGATCTTAGACTTCCTTCAAGTCCCAACTAAAATCCTACCTTGTACTATAAGATTTAAAATTAATATCAATAACTCCAAGTATTATATTTTATAAAGTCTATTAATAATCACTTGAAGTAGAAAGGAAATAAACTAAAAGAAGTAGAAATTCAAAACTTAATTATCTAACAGAAAGTAAAACAGAAAGTGAGTGAGTTCTCCTGCCTGTCCCAAAGCTGGCTTTGACCCCTGCAATCAGGGGGAAGAGAGAGGGCCGGGGCTACACAAAACTTATATCCTCCCTCAGTTAGCACATCACATGAGAAGGAACATGGAATGTTGGGAGAGAGAGTCCTGGGAGCAGATTCTAATTGCACACACGGCAGCCAGGGTGGCACCGCAGTGCACAGGGCGCCAAACCTTCAAATCTAGTCTCAGACACGTACTAGCTGGGCCACCCTGGACAAGTCACTTCACCCTGTTGGCCTCAGTTTCCTCATCATTCCATCATCCAGTCAAACAAGCTGGAGAAGGAGAGGGCAAACCATAAGGGCGGAGGTGCAGAGTGGTGGGAGATTTTCACTTTTGGAGACTTTCCTGAATGAGCCGCCATCCAGCATTAGCTCCCAGATCTCCAGGGGGGAGATCCCTCCCTCCTCAAGAGGCCACACGTTCACTGTGCCTGCTCTGGGCAGCTCCATCTGTTGCTCCCTCCTGTTATGGCTTGTTCTGTCCTCTGGGGCCAAGCAGAACAAAACCAATCCTTTCACATCAAAACCTTCAACTACTGGAAAGTATCTCTCGCATCCCCCACACCATCCCCATTCCCTCTTCCACGCGGATCGATCAACAAACATTCTAGAACTCCACATCAACATGGCCTCCACCTCAGACACATATTAGCTGTGCCCCCTACTCCAAACAAGTCTTCTATACTACAAGAAGGGGCAGCTGGGGGGCTCAGTGGATGAAGAATCAGGCCTAAAGATGGGAAGTCCACGGTTCAAATCTGGCTTCAGACACTTCCTAGCTGAGTGACCCTGGGCAAGTCACTTAATTCCCAAAGCCTAGGCCTGACTGATCTTCTGCCTTGGAACCAATTGATTGATTCTAAAATAGAAGGTAAAGGTTACTTAAAAGGAGAGAGGGAGAGAGGAGAGGGAGGGGAAGAGAGAGAGAGAGAAAGAGAGAGAGAGAGAAGAGAGAGAGAGAGAGAGAGAAAGAGAGAGAGAGAGAGAGAGAGAGAGAGAGAGAGAGAGAGAGAGAAAGAGAGAGAGAGAGAGAGAGAGAGAAAGAGAGAGAGAGAGAGAGAGAGAAAGAGAGAGAGAGAGAGAGAGAGAGAGAAAGAGAGAGAGAGAGAGAAAGAGAGAGAGAGAGAAAGAGAGAGAGAGAGAGAGAGAGAGAGAGAAAGAGAGAGAGAGAGAAAGAGAGAGAGAGAAAGAGAGAGAGAGAGAGAGAGAGAGAGAGAGAGAGAGAGAGAGAGAGAAGAGAGAGAGAGAGAGAAAGAGAGAGAGAGAGAAAGAGAGAGAGAGACCAGTAAAATGGCAGACGGAGGATGGAGTCCCTGTGTCCTAGCCTAGCTCCCGGCCAGCCACTGTGCTTGCCACGAGGGCCACAAGGACGAAAATGAAGCCGTCCCTGCTCTCAGGGAGCTCACGTTCAATCAGTGGAGCCAAAAGTAGTAGGTTGCATACGTACAAACAAAACTCAGAGCAGCACATAAATGTGAGCCACGTTAATCATTCCATTAGATTATGCATTAATATAATCCCAATTAGTAAATTATTTATTATAATACTATATCATGTATTTATTATAGATTGGATCAGAATGTATTTGTTATTATAGTGCGATAATGATTGTTTAAAAATTAATAACAAATGAATTAGGCATTAAATATTTATTAAATTATTGTTGGTGCTGTGTATTATACGTTTATATGCTATATTTGCTATATATACTATATTATGTATGCTAAATTCTATATATTTATTATATATACACCATATTTTTAGGTGTACTATATTAATATAAATTCTCTTGGGAGGGGTGTACGTACTTGTCGAGTCGCTAGGTGGCGCAGTGGACAGAGTGCTTAGGCCTCAAGTCTGCAAGACTCATCTTCATGAGTTCAAGTCTGGTTTCAGACACTAGCTGTGTGACCTTGGGCAAGCCACTAACTCTGTTTGCCTCAGTTTCCTCATGTGTAAAATGAACTAGAGAAGAACATGGCAAATTGCTCCAGATCTTTGCCAAGAAAGTCCTAAAATGTCATCATGAAGAGTTGGATGTGACCATATAACATTTTTATTATTATATAATAATAAATTAGTATGTATTATGGAAAAATAAAATTGTTTATTATATAACTGTAACTTATTTATTATATAATACATTGTTGTTTTCTATCACATGGCAATAAAGTATTATTATATAAATTATTATTTATCATAATATTTGGTTTAATAATTATCAGTATGCTATATTATTTATTTTTAGACTATATTATTTATAGGGTGTATTATTATAAATATTTATTTATACTACATGGCAGTATATTCTATATAATATTTATTGTTTTATTATTATAATCTAGAATTTATACTATATAGCAATATATTCTACATAATATGTATTACTGTTTATTATATTATTAATTATTGTTTATTATAATCTATTATTTATACATACTATATTTTACATAATATTCATTATATTATCATGCACTATTATTCATAATATAGAACTATGAAACAGCATATTTATTATTGTTTATTAGTATATTAATTATTGTTTATTAGTATAATCTATTAATATACCCTACATATTTGTTATTGCTAATTATATTTATTATTATTATAATTGATTATTCATAATATAGAATAATATGTTCTACATATTTATTTCTATCATATTCTTATACTCTTATAGCGGATGATAGATATTTATTATGCTCTCTTGTTTATAATATACACGTTCGTTCTCTAGAATAGAAGTCACTGTCACAAATGACGCCTCACATTATTGGGATGCAGCAAAGCCCTGCCCACAAGGATCAGCGAAGCTCGAAGCCCCGAGGAAGGTCTGGAGCAGGCCGAGAGGAACCACTTGGGTTCAGGGGTGAGGGAGGCCGCAGACCTCTCCCAGCCTCCCCTCCTGGCAGGAGGCCGGATGCTCGGGGAGCCTCGGTTATTTTAACACCAAAATGGCCCTGCCAACCCCACGGGGCTCCTGCCAGCTCAGACGTCGGGCAAGGGAAGCGGCTGTCACAGCCAAGGGAGGGCGCCGTTTGGCACCCAAAAAGCAGCTCTCCAGCCGCCGTGGAAGCAGGCCCTTGAGAGGGCCCAGACATGCTTCTACCAAATCTGCCCGGCTTAGGAAAACAGGCACCAGGCTGGGAGGGAGGCCAGAGATGGCTGTGAAAGCCCAGCCCAAAGGTCTCTCGATTGATGAAGGATTCAGAATCAGAAGGGACCCAGGAGATCAGGCCTCCAGCTTTCTCACTGGAGACGGAGGGTTCAGAGAGGTTGCATGATTTACCTAAAGTCACACAGCTAGAATGGAGGGTCCGGTGGTCCAGGGGTTCTTTCTGTGTCCTGGACCACTCGGTCCATCCAGTGAAGCCTATTGACCTTCTCTCAGAAGCACGATTTTATAAAATAAAATAAAATGACACTTAAATAATAATATAGAATATATTTATAAATTTATTATTTTATAAAAATATAAAATAATAAAATATAAACTTAAATCTATAGAATTACAAGTGAAATGGATGATATAAAAATCCAGTTATCTATATCCGTCTGTCTATCTATCCTAAGCTCTTGGGGTAAGAATCTCTGACCTCATCTCCCTTCTTCCAAGCGACAGATGAGGAAACTGAGGCCAATTCAACTCGGCACACACTGATTTTTAAGTAGTACGTGGCTATAATGAGACATGGAAGACCGGGACTCCAACCCCAGCTCTGGCCCTTCTGACCCGTGCGGCCTTGGGCAAGCCTCTCCCTGGGCCTCAGTTTCCTCATCTGCAAAATGACAAAAGTGGACTTTCCCAGTTCTAAATCTTTTGTTTTAACTTTCTGCCCTAGTACAAATCTGTAAGACGGAAGGGCAAGGGCCAGGCCAGGGGGTGAAGCGACCTGCCCAGCGAGGAAGTCTGGGAAGCCGGATCTGGAGTCAGACACGACGGAAGGGGCCGGCCAACGGTCTCCACCCGAGGCTCGTGCCCGAGAAGGAGGCCAGGCCCAGGCGGCGCAGCAGAGAGGGCCTCCGGGCTCAGAGGCCGGGCTCTGGCTCCTCCGCTCGGCTCTTGCTTCCTCGTGTCACCCGCGGCCTAGTTGGGCCTCCACTCCTTCTCCTATAAAATGGGGGGAGGCCCCCCGACTGCTCCTCTAGCTCAAGCCCTCACTTCACGGAGAAGGAACCACTGCGGTCCCTGTCTGGGGACGCCGTGAGAAGTGGCCCCCTTCCTGACCCTGAAGGGAGGACAGCCTGGAGGAGGCAGCCGAGTCATCTGCCAAAGCACGCGCCTGTCCTGGGCTTCTCCCAGGCTAGCGAGGCCCAGACAAAGAGGAGCTCTAGGAAGGCCCCAGAGAGTGGCCCGGAGCCAGAAGGCCCCTTCTCGAGGCCGAGGAAGGCCCGGGGAGCCAGGCCTCGGCCTGCACAAGGACAGGATCCCCGGAAGCCGGCATGAGGAGGGACCTCGGAGGCCCGGGAGGCGGGCAGGCAGGGCTTGGGAAAAGGAGGGCCGACCACGGAAGTGCCTTCGGACCACTAGGCCCCACCTCCGTCCCCTGTGACTCACTGGCCTTATGGTGAGAGTATAAATACTCACTGGATGGAAACAAAAATACACACTGGCAGCGGGAAAGCCTGCTCACTGGGGCCCACATGGAGAGAGAAGGGAAAAAGGCCGTCTTCTCCATGGCAAACCCGACGGCCCAGGGGCAGGGGCACATTCGTGGGCCAGCCTGGAAAGCCGGCCCTGTGTTTGTACACAGCCCCGCTCCACGGCGAGGCCTGCGGCTGCCAGGCCATGTGGGCCCCGTTCTGGAGCCAAACTCAGGCGCTAGGCTTAGCACGTCCCATCAAACAACTGGAACCAGCCCTAGAGGCCGGAGTTGGGCCAAAGGGGTGGGGGGAGACGGGGAAGGCGGGAGCCTCCCAGAGACCTGCTGGCTACCTGGGTGACCTTGGGCGAGTCCGGGGCCGCCAGGAGGCCTCCCTTTCTTCACTTGTAAAATGAGCCGGGTTGGGCCTTCTGGGGAAAAAGAATCCTGACAAAGTCTATGGACAGGCCCCAGGGATCTAGAGAGAAGGCCCTGTCTGCGACCCGGGCACAGACTGGGGAGAGACAGCCATCTCAGGCTCCCCGCAGTGGCCGGAAGATCCTGAGGCCCAGGAGGCCCTCAAGCCTTCGAGGCAGAGAGCCCCGTGGCCCTTCTCTCCCATGGCTCTTCTGGAGGGGAAATCCTTAGTAGACTAGAAACAGATGAAATAAAACTTTGTGTTTATACATATATGCACCCTATTATGAATTCTCCCCTGAAAGGACTCCCTCCAAGGATGCATCTGTCCACGTCATAGGTGTATGCAGTGGCCTGGAGCACCAGAGGGGTTAGATGCCTGGCCCTAGGTCACAGCCAGTAGAGGGCTGAGGTAGGATTTGAATCTAGGTCTTCCCAACTCTTTTTGCAAGCTTTCTATCCATTTTACTATCCTATATTTTATTATTTTTCTTGTCATAATTATTTGTTATTAATTCTATATGATTGTATTGTATGATTGTATTTCTATCCTAGGTTTTATTATAATTATAATATAGTTATAATTATTTATTAATTATATATGAAGTATAATTATATTTATATCTTATGTTTTATTATAATTATAATAGTTATAATTATTTATGACTAATTCTATATGAAGTATATTTCTATCCTAGGTTTTATTATAATTATAATATAGTTATATTTGTTATTAATTCTATATGAAGTATGATTATATTTATATCTTATGTTTTATTATAATACAATAGTTATAGTTGTTTGTTATTAATTCTGTATTAAGCATAATTATATTTCTATCTTATATTTTATTATAATTATAACATAGCTACCTATAATTATTTATTATTAATTATATATGAAGTATAATTATATTTCTATCTTCTAGTGTTTTATTATAATTATAACAGTTATAATTATGTGTTATTAATTATGTTAAGGGTAATTATTTTATATCTTATATTTTCATTATAATTATAATATCATTATAATCATAATTGTTAATCATTAAGTATATATTGATATTTAGATCAGGCTATTGTATCATAGTCATAATTATGCTACATTTATTATAATTATTTGTTATTAATAATTTTGTATTAAGTACAATTATTTCTATTTCTTTCTTATATATAATATTTATTTGACTATCCTACCCATTTTATTATGCCTAATAAAACCTCCACCAAGAATACTGTGATTCTAAGGCCACTGCCCATCCATTACGATGCCTAATAAAACTACTACTACTAACTATAATGAACATTTTCTACATATAGAAGACTTGCAAAGTGGGTCTTACAGTCACTGTCTCATTTGACTCTCACAATCCTGCTTTAAAGTCCATGCTGTAAAAATGATCCCCATTTTACAGACAAAGAAACTGAGGCTGAGAAAATTGGAGTGATTTGTCCACGGTTACATAGCTAGTAAGTGTCCAAGATGGGGATTTCTTCTTCCTCCCCAAGTCCAACATTGTCTAGCCATGGCAGTGCTGTCAATTTACCAGGTTAATTAAGTTCCTGACAGTCAGCCAGCGGGTAATTCTCAAGTCCCTACTAAGTGTCAGGCACAGCGTTAAGCCCTAGAGAGTGAAGAACGGCACAATCCGGGTCTCCAGCCTGGAGGGGGCTCCCAGTCTCCTGGGGGAGACGGCGGGCACACCACCAGGTACAAATAAGATTTGGCCAGAGGAGATGGAAGCTTGGCTCAGAACGCTGCTGAATTCAAAGAGCAAGCGGAGTCCAGAGGCCCCGTGCTGAAGCCTGGCAGCCCTCTCCAGAGGTGGATGGACTCGGGATGGAGGAGAAGACATCATGGCGGGCGTAAAGACTGGTTTTACATCAATAGCTATTTTTAAAAAATTTAAAGCTCATCCTTCTGCCTTAGAATTAATACTAAGCATCAGTTCCAAGGCAAGAAGAGCAGGAAGGGCGAGGCAAGACTAAGTGACTTGCCCAGGGTCACACTGCTTTGAAGTTCAAATTTGAACCCAGGTCCTCCCATCTCTAGGCCTGACTCTCCATCCACAGCTGCCCCCTCGTCGGATCGGTTTTTCAGAAGACCCCAAGTTTGATTGAAACTTACTGAGAAAAAGGGATTCGCCAAACCAATGAGCAGGAGACCCAAACCAGGAAGGTGCTGGCTTAGGAGAAGGGGACAGAACTTTTCCAAACCCTGATTTCCATGCAAACAACTGGCACATTCATTAGGAATCCTTTCCCTGTTGGCAAAGGGGGGCTGGAGATCCCTTCTTAGGGAGACGTCTTTTTCCCCTTTCGGAGTCCCTGAAAGCCCCCATGCAAAGTCCCCATGCAAAAAGGAGGAAGTTACATTTAAAAAAATATTTTGTATCTATATTATATTAATATATGTGTGTATACTTGGGAGTGGTTTGGAGGATAGAGAGCAGGTCTGGACTTGGGTTCAAATCTGACCTCAGACACTTCCTCACTGTGTGACCCTGAGCCACCTCTATTTGCCTCAGTTTCCTTATTTGTTAAAAAAAAAGATAACAATAACACCCATAGAATTGTCATGAGGATCAAGTGCCTGGCACATATATATGCCATAGAAACAGAAACTGCCATGATGATTATCTGTACATGAATTTAACATTTAATTATTTTATTCATTAAAATAATATCTGTAAATTAATTTTTAAAAGTATAAGTTAATTTAGAAATATTATTATTATCTGTAAAGTGGGGATAAATAATAGCACCTCCCTCCCAGGGTTGCTGTGAGGAGTAAATTGAGTCCCAAATTCCACTCTGACCTCAGCCACTTCCAAGCTGTCTGGGCAAGACCTCAGTTTGCCTCAGTTTCCTCATCTGTGAAATGGGGATCACAGCAACATCTCCCAGTGATAACATGAGAAACAATCAAGATACTATTTGTAAAGAGCTTAGCACAGTGCCTGGCACACAGGAAGTATGACATAAATGTTAGCTATTACCATTGCCCTGTAGAAGACAGCTTGCCTTCCTGAATAGGAATTAGGAAGAAAGGTTCAAATCCCATCCCTCTAGGATCCTCACTTGTTTTTATCTATAAAATGGAGTCAGGGAAACTCATCTTCCTGAGTTCAAATCCAGCCTAGGACACTTACTAGCTGTGTGACCCTGGGCAAGTCACTTAACCCTATTTGCCAAAAAAAGAAAAAAGGAAACTGAGTCTCTGAGAAATTCAGTGATTTGCACAGTAAATGTCTGATCAGCTCTTCCTGATTCCAAGTAAAGATCATCTCTCCTAGAACGCTGTTGTTTCTCCAACCACCTGGGAAACGATCAGTCCTAGAATAGTGAATGATGATGATGGTAGTTGGCATTTCTATGGAGCATTAAGCAATGGTGTGCTGGTAACTGTTTAACAACTGACTCTCTGGAAAAGAAAGAGGGATAAAGGATACCTTTAAGCCAAATGTGCATTCTTGATATTTTCTCCATCACTTGCTTAAGTCTTACCAACACCACAAATCAAGCCCTGCTTGGTAGCATTTGTTGATTTTCGAAGGATAAATATTCACAACAGAAATTTAACAATGAGCTTTCCATTATAGGGCCAGTACATATTTACAAGGATAATCTACACATATTCTAGAAATTATAGGAACATAGATTGAGACCTGGAAGGAATTCAGATTGTCTAGTACACTCCTCAATTGATAGGTGAGGAAACAGACCCCAAGAAGAGAAGTAAGACATGACGGAGCCAGAATTCTAACTCAGGACCAAGTGCATTCCAAGTTTAGCCCCACTGCTGAGCTTCATGACAATCCCTCAGACTCCATCTTGCTGGTATTAAGAGCCCCATTTTACAGATAAAGTGAGTCAGACTCGGACAATTTGGGTGATTTGTCTAGGATCATTCGGCTAGTAGTCATACTAACAAGTTAACATTTCTGAGGCATTTTCAAGTTCACGAAGAACTTTACAATCATCTTGTAAAATACTCTCATCTTCATTTGGCTCGGAGAGATGAACACATACATCTGCCTCGGGTTCTGAGGTAGTAAGGATCAAATATGGGATGTGAACCCATCTACCTGACTCCTTAAAGTCAAAAGATCAGAAATGAAGTGTAGGCTAGGCTCTTAACTTTTTCCAGGTCTTGGACCCCACTGGAGCTTGGACTGGAAAAGCCTGAAAAGAGCCAGGCATAAAATGCATTTCAATGCATACATTTTTTTTTTAATGCATAAAATGAAATCTATAGGAGAAAGAAGGGAACCAATCCTGTTGGAATAAAGTTATGTCCACAGCCAATGGAAGGAGTGAAAAGAATTACTGAGAATCTTTAAGAATGGACACCTGCCCTGCTCATCTGGGACAGTTTATCTATGGAGGGAAGTCACAAAGGAGAGCCTACCCTGGGACTTCGAGCACTGTTTCAGTTCTCTGAGCCTCAATAGGTTGAGCCTTTTACTTTGGGAAATCTCTATGTGTTAAATGCAAGAACACACCAAACTGACTTTTCAGTGAGATCAAGCCCCCTCCTGACTTGCGGATCGGGTCAGAAAGAGGCTGAGGAAAGTTCATTCTAAGCCTAGCTGCTTTGTGGTGTGACCGTAATTCCCAAGACCCTCAATGCTGGAAGATACAACACTTTAGCATCACTAAGACCAGATGATAATGATGATCACATTCCCACGGCCTTTTCAGATTATCAAAATGCCTCCCATAGATTATCTCCTTTGATCTGCACCCCAATCCTGTGAGGCTGGCGCTACAAAATTCATGTTTAAAGAATTAAACTGAACAGGGAAACAAGTTCCCAAGAGTGGGCTCAATGGAACACGGTACCTAGTGAGTTTGGAGTCATTACAGTGACTGGGGGGAGGGTTAATTGCTCCTCCCCCCAAAAAAACATTTCAATGATATTAATACTAAACATCAACCTTGGCAAAATCATGTGAGATAGGCCAGGATTGGCAGAGACTTTGCTAAGAAACCACTGGCCCACTGAGCCTCCCTGGCCCCTCACTGGGCTTTAGACCATGTACACACACCATCCCACGAGCAGGAAGCCAGATGAAATACTGGGGCCCTGTTCTGCTCCAAACCGCCAGGAAGAAACATCTAAGAGGAACAGTCTCCTCCTGTCTCCAACCCTCCTAGTTCCCAGGGGCCAATAAAGACCGTACTGTGTAACGCCAAGGGCAGTGGACTGATAACAAGCCAGACAAATTATGCGAATCATTGATGGAGAGTTGGAAGATACTTCAGACATCATTTCATCCAACTCCCTCCATTTACAGAGGAAGAAACTGAGGCCTTGGGAGATAAAGGAACTTGCCTAAGGTCACCCCAACCATGCTTTGCACATTTCTTCCTCTTCTTGGAGAGTCATTGTGTAGGAGTAGAAAGCAGACTTCAAACTCAAGACACCCCAGGTTCAAATCCTGCCTCTGAGGTGTATCTACTTTGTGACCTTGGACAAGTCACTTCAACTCTCACTGGCCTCAGACCACTCTAAGACTGATTTGTACCTGGATGTTTCCTGGATGTGGGTTTTCTAATTCAATTAATTTATAGAGCTAGTGACCCTCTCTCCATAACCCCACCAAAAGGAAAAAAAATCCATCCTCTAGTTCTCTTCTTCCTTTACTATGTCTTATTATCTAATTCTCATGAAAGAATCTGCTTATTATTTGTTATTCTCTTCTAATAATAACAGCTAGCATTATATAGTCCTTTAAGAGAGATTTACAAATATCTCTAATTCTGAAAGGTAGATTCTATTGTTATCTCCATTTTACAGATGAAGAAACTGAGGTAGAGGCTAAGTGACTTGCCTAGGTTCGTGTACCTGAGAAGTATCTGAGGCTGGATTTGAACTCGCATCTCCCAGACTCCAGACCTAGCACTCTATCCAATGTGCCACCCAGCTTATCAATAAAATTTAAAATATCCTTTTCCAGGGCATGTTCATTACTCCCTCAAATGTCCTCCTCGGTGGAGGTGATTAGAAGTATGAATTAGAGACTGGACTGAACCTATGATTTCACAGGAAACTCATGGATGAAGAAAATTGCTTGTAATGAAAGTTGGCATCTGAGAACTCTCAAAATGCAGTTTTCAAGAACTACCCATCCTGAGGGTGGCTGGGTGGCTCAGTGGATTGAGAGTCAGGCCTAGAGGCAGGAGGTCCTGGGTTCAAATCTGGCCTCAGATACTTCCTGGCTGTGTTACCCTGGACAAGTCACTTAAGCCCCATTGCCTAGCCCTTACCTCTCTTCTGCTTTGGAGGCAATACATAGTACTGATTCTAAGATAGAAGGTAGACTGTTTTTTTTTTTAAGATGCCCTTCCAGCCTGCAGCCCTCTCCCCACACACTGTCACCTGATGCTATCCACTCCATTCTTTAGGATTTGAGCACTTTCCCTGGCAGTCTCCATGCTCAGAATGTTCTTCCTCCTCATCTCTACCTCCCAGCTTCTCCAGTTTCCTTTAAGTTCAAGCACAAATTATATACTGAAAACCAACAACATCAAAAATGCCACCTTATTGTCTTAGTATCAACTCTAAGACAGAAGGGCAAGGGCTAGGCCACGGGGGTTAAGTGACTTGCCCAGGGTCACACAGCTAGGAAGTGTCTAAGGTCACATTGGAACACAGGATCTCCCAACTCCAGAACCTGGCTCTCTCTCTGCTGTGCTCTCTTAGTTGCCCTTAAATCCCATCTCCTTTGAGAAGCCTTTCCTAATCTTCCTTAATCTCACTACCTTCATTCTGCTTACTGCTAGTTACATACATGTGCATGCACACACATGTACAGACACACATATGTGCTGTGTGTGTGTGGTTGTCACTGTGATCGTTCCTACTTGAAGAGGACCAAAATGTTGTCCCTATGTTGAGGCCCACGTACAATGTATCCTACTATGGCAGATAAGACTAATATGAACTGGGGAAGGCTCTACCACAGGTCGGGCACAAATACCCCGTAGGAACGATTGGGATGGAGCCGGCTCTAGATTTGTACATCTCAGGCGCATGCAGTGCCATCTGTGATGTGGGCACACTACACACATATGAACACGCTTGCACACACAGACTCAGTCTCTGTTCCTCAGGGATGCCAAGAGTTAACTCTTAACTCCTACAAGGCCAGGATTTCGATGGGGAAGGCGTTTTCCAACGCCAGCTCTTAAGCTGCTGGCACACTTTGCAAGAGAACCAAGGGGAGCAAAGGCCCCCAGCTCTAGTTGCCTGAGCATCAGAAGGAAGCTGGAAAAGGGAAGGCTTTGGGGGAGGGAGGCTCCAACTATCTGAACTGCCGTCACAGGAAGAGAGATTTAGCTTGTTCACCTTCACCCCAAAGGGCAGGTGGATCTACAAGCATTTATTAGACACCTGTTGCAAGGGGCAACTACGTGGATAGAGCCAGGTCTAGAGACGGGGTCCCAGGTTCAAATCCGGACTCAGACACATCCTGGCGGCTGACCCTAAAGCCACTTATGGTCTAGCCTTGCCTTCTTTTCTGCTCTGGAATGGATAACTTGGGACTGATTCTAACACGACTGCATAATTCCAGGCACTACAAGGAAAGACATCAAAGGCAGAAGTTGCCCGGTGGCCCCCTAACTGCTGCCTCAAGTGGAATGGTCTGGCAAGGCCGGAGGTTTCAAGGGGCGAGATCAAGTCATCCCTCCGAGAAGAGGCAGGCCCAGAATTCACGCTCTGGGGTGTCCCGCCCACTAGGCCACACTGCCTCATCCAGCCAGCCTCTTCTCTAGCACGCCGGACCCATAGCTTGTTCTGGATTCTTGCTCCCTGAAAATAAGGCAACGTCCGCACACACAGGGATACAGTTACGTTCAAAGCCCGGCGAGGAGCCGCATTCCGAGCTCTCCTGCTCTCCAATGCCCAGAGGGACTCCGGAAGGCATGCTTGGTTTGGGAGGGGAGCTGCACATTCCAGCCCCGCTCCAAAGCAAAGTGCAAGAAAAAACCCCAGAGTCAACGGGGCTTCACTTATTTATGGGCCTGGCCCCGCGATGCCTTTCAGAGTTTCTTGGATGCTGACGCTGGAGCCCAGACATCTGACTGGATGGCCCGGAATCAATGGAGCATTGTCTCCGAGGCCTGGGCGTGCTTGGGAGAGGGAGGCTGGAGCGTTTTATAGGGCCGGGCTACAACAACACACGGAGCACGCAGCACTCGCTGAGCAAGGGGGACCTTCGGCAGCAGCACGCTTGGCATCAGCCCGCTCGCTGAACCCGGCCCAAAAGATAGGCTCGAAAGCACCTGAGTAGGGCTTTTTTTGGGCTAGGAATAATTAAGAATAGCCAACTTTTAGGAATGCATCCAGAGAGGAGGAGAGCCAGTCTTAGTGGGGGCACCCCGAGGGCCAAGCATCTGCCCATGACTCAGTTCAGAAAGGTGGCTGGAAGTCAGCAAGACCTGGATTCAAATCCTGCCTTTGACCCTATCTATGGGACAAGGGACTTCTCTCAGCCTCAGTTTCCTCCTCTGATGAGGCCTCACAAGTTCATCGGGAGGATCAAACAGTCTAAAGTATGTAAAAACTTCAGGAAGCTCTACTGATGATTTATTTTATTTTTGTTCTCTAAACCCTTCTCTTTTGTCCTATAATCAGTCCAGGCAGAAGAGTGGTAAGGGCTAGGAGGGCTGGGATGGAGTGACTTGTCCAGGGTCACACAGCTGGGAAGCCTCTGAGTCCAGATTTGAACCCAGGTCCTGATTCCAGCCCTGGGCTCTAACCACCCGGCCACCAAGCTACCCCACTGACACTCATTTAGAACGTCGATGATTACTTTTAAGTTGAACATCAACTCCTTGAGGGCAGAAGCGCCATCGTGTTGTCTGTTAGGACCAGGGCTTGGCACAGGAGGATTTGGCCGGCTGCCCCCCACGTGCCCACCTCAGCCGCCAGGGCCTCTTCCCATGGTTACTATTCTGATGATTATTTTATTCCACAGTTTGCCTTTAGAGCTTGTGGATGACCAAAGCCCGGAGAGGAAACAGGAAGGGCCTGAGGCCTCATTTTGGGGGGGGCCAAGGCTGGCAGGTAAAGGACCCACTCAAACCCAGGGCCTCTGACTTCAGACCGAGAGGCTGAGGAGGGCAGGGCTGCTCTGTTTTTCCCTGGGGGGCCTGCACTCTGCTAGGCACTGGGGGTGCAGAGACCACTGGAAGATGCAGAGGCGTCGGAGTGTGGCGTGCCAGGAGGGGCCTCTAGCTGGCAGGGGCAGGGGCGAAGCTTGGGAAGCCGCCTGAAAAAATGGGCATCGGAAGTGTGAGGAAGGGCAGGCTGAAGGGGGCAGCGAGCCCCAAGAAAGCAGCTGCAGTAGGGCAGTGTCCCGGGGGGGTGCCCTAGTCTAGTGCCGACCCAATGACTTTGGAACTCAGACACGACGCCTCTAGCAGGAAATCTGCCCATTGGGCGTGCAAGAGATCCCTTTCAAGGAAAACAGCCGTCACCCATCCCGCCAGCAAGAAGGAGGGTGCACGCTGGCTCTGGGGAGCAAGGAAGCCTGGCTTCAGGAGCCCCGGCCTGCTCCCCGGGCCTGCTCTGGCTGAGAAAGGCTCTCCCCGGGCTGACAGGGACTGAGAGTGCCCGGCAGGACACTCAGGCTCAGGGGCAGCAAAGTGGGGGGGGGGGGGGGGGAGGAGAGAGGGCGAGCACGGGCAGAGAGACGGACCCCTAAATCAAGGCCTTCCTGATGATGAAGTGAAGGGAGAAGACCAGGAGGAAGCAGCAAAAAGTGCACCTCTCAAAGCAGCCACGACTCCACGGCCCTGCTCCGCTGCCCCTTTCCTTTACTGGCCTTTTGCCCAGGGTTTGTTTTGGGGGGCCTCCTTAGGTCAACCAATTGTCCATGCTTGGCTCTAAACCACCTTCCTGCTAAGGTTCCCCCCTAATCCTGGCCAGGTTTCCAGAGGAGGCCAAACACAAGCAATGGCAAAGTTAGGGGTGTCCAGCCCCCCATCCCTTGAGCAGCTCCCCCTCTGGGGTGCCCTGTGGGGAGCTGGGCACGGAGCACCAATCCCCACAAGTGTGCCAGGCCTGTGCCCTCTGGGCTCAGGGGTGAAGGAGAAGCCCTCAGACCCCCCTCCTGAGTCCAGTCACAAGAGACCACCAAGCCGGGGCCCAAGCTGTGGCTAGTGCGGGGCATCCCCCTGGCTCCCGGACAAGCTGGGACCTTTCGGGGAGCCTGCGGATGGGCACTTCGGCACCTCTTTCCCCCCAAGGGAGGCCGCTCTGGCTACCACGGGCCACGCCAGATCGGCGGCGGGCGGAGAGCTGGGCGGGTGGGCACCGCGACTGTGCCGGGAGAGGGAGGGAGAGCTCTTACCGCTGTGGCCTCCTGTGGGTACCCGCGGGGCCCGCTTCCAGGGGCCTCGGCGGCGGCGCCGCTGCCTGCAGCTCGGCTGTCCATGATGCCGGGGCTCAGGGAGTAGAAGGGCGGGCTGGGGCTGGGGGGCAGCCCGGAGTCGGGACTGTCCAACAAGCCGTCCCGGCTTTTCTCTTTGAGGCTGTCCTCCATGCCCTGGAAGTGCAGGTGGCCCACCATGGCTGGGGGCAGAGGCACGCCGGCGGCAGCGTGGGGCGCGGGGCCCCTCTTCGCGGCGTCCTGCTCCACTGCTTCCTCGGGCTGCGGGGGCCAGAGCCGGGGCCTGACCAGACGGAGGGGAGGCGCCGCCGGCCTGCCTGCCTGCGTGCCCGCCTGCCTGCCGGAGGCTGGGGCTCCGCGCCCGGGACTTGGGGGCCTGTGGGGAGAGCGGAGAGGGGGGCGCGTCAGGAGCACGGGGGCGCTGGAGAGGCGGGGATGCTAGAGGAAGGGGGCCAGGGCGGGCGGCGAGGCACGAACGCCCGGCCCAGGGGCACTGCGCCGGGATGGACGCGCGGCCCGTGCCAGCAGCAGCAGCGCGCTCCAGCCAAGGGCCGCCGCCGCCGGGTCTGCGTCTGCCAGGGGCCCCCGCCCCCTCCCGCCCGGTTCCCTCAGCTCCCAGGCAGCAGACCAGAGGGTTTGAGAACACCCCCCGCCCCCGGGCCCCATCTGCCCCCCACCCCCACCCTGGAGTCCAGAAAGCCCATTACGTGCGCGCCGACGCGAAGCGAGGGAGGGAGAGGGGAGAGGAGCCGACCCGGCGCAGGGCCGGACAGAGCAGGCGGAATGGCCTCCGGCCCGAGGAACTGTGCGCCCAGGGCCGGCCGGCCAGCCGGCGGGGGAGCGCTGGAAGGCGGCGCGCTGCGCCGGCTCCGGCGCCTGCCTGTGTCCCTGCCTGGGCAGCAGCTGCTTCTGCCCCTGCCTCTGCCTCCGCTGGCCGCACTCCAGCTGTGGCCGCCAGGGAGAGCTCCCCTGCCTAGCCCGGCCCCTTCTCCGCCTCCAGCCTCCCACCCCAACCAGCTGAGCCTCACTCTGCCTCTGCCCCAGCGAGACCCAGACGCAGCTGGCTGTCTGCAGCCCGGCCCCCAGTCTGCACCTTCCCTCCGGCTGCCTTCCTCCCCTTTTCTAGCGACCTCCTCCTCTTCCTTTCCCCTCCTCCCCCTCCTCCTCCCTCCCAACAACGCGCGTACACACTCACACACACAGACACCTCTCTCTCGAGCGCGCGCGCGCGCACACTGACACTCACACACACGTCCCAGGCAGGGTTTCAGCGCTTCGGTCCCGTACGCCCTCGGTCAGGGGAGACAGGAATCCTGCCTTGGCAGCCACCGACGTGGAGCCGGGAGCTCCCGGCCACTGGCCCGCCCCGCCCGCCCCAGCTCGGGTCCAGTTAGCCGAGTGGCCGA
Source organism: Monodelphis domestica (assembly GCF_027887165.1). NCBI lineage: Eukaryota > Metazoa > Chordata > Mammalia > Didelphimorphia > Didelphidae > Monodelphis > Monodelphis domestica. The sequence goes on along the minus strand of NC_077229.1, from coordinate 48,801,647 downwards.
GGCCCCGGGGGGAGGGGGATGGAGCCGGCACAGGCCGGATCTGTGTCCTTCTGTGGGCTGGAGCACCTCTAGTGGGAGACGGGCTGGGAGAGCCGACTTAGCCCGTGCAGATCAAGCCCCCGCGAACGTTGCCGGGATGCCAAATGCCACGGGGCCGGCAGGAGCGGGGGTAGCCACTGGACAATATCACTTCCAGAACCGATGGTAAACCTGGTGCTCACCTACAATTATTAAGCGCCCACTGTATACCCTAGAGAGAAGTTACAAAAAGGAAAGCCCAAAGTGCGGGGGAGGGGGGCTGTCTCTTCTAGGAGCTCAGGGTCAGATCTGGGTTCTAATCCCAACTGCCTGGGAGAAGAGGGGCAAGTCCCTTCACTCTTCTCAGCCTCAGTTTCCTCAGCTACAAGAATAGACCCTTAATTCTTGGGAAAGGACTTTCTGAGTGACCAATGAAGAACACATCATTTCACCTCACTTGTTACAGATGTCCTTTGTTGTTTTAGTCGTTTCAACAGTGTCCGAGTCTCATTTGGGACTTTCTTGGCCAAGATACTAGAGTGGTTTGTCATTTCTTCTCTAGCTAATTTTAGAGAGGAGGAAACTGAAGGCAAGTTAAGTGACTTGCCCAAGGTCACATAGAAAGAGTCTGAAGCTAGATTTGAACCCAGCCCTCTTTCCCCACTTCATCCTTCACAGCAATGAGTTTTGCAAACCTTAATCCCTTGCCATCATCCTTCTAGATGCTTCCTTTCTCCATATCATCTTCCTTTGGGGGACAGTGAATGCCCAGTTTTGTCTGCAGGGTCAGTCTTTCTCTGTGGTCAGAGAAATGGGGTCTTTTCCTCTTCCCTCCAACCCCCCCAGACTAGGTCAGATCTGGGTTGTTCTCTTCCTTGGAAACTCTGTGAAGTCTCTGAGTTTGGAGTCTGTCGGGGCCAGGGGGAGCTTTCAGACCCAGCCGCTGCCCCCCTAGAAACACCTCATGGATCCAGCCTGCCATTTGGAAAGCAGGAAAAGGAGGGATGCTTTGCTGAATGGTTGAAAAAGGGCAGGCAGTGAGCCAAGAGCAGACTAAATATTGGGGTGGAGTGGGGGGAGGCAGAGGGGAGCAATTCACTGTGAAGGAAGGACGTGAAAAATGAGGTGACTGCAAGCAGGGCTTGCTTGGCCCCCGTGGCTATGAAGGGCTTCCTTTTCTACCAGACAGAGAACGAAAGGCAGGATCCTGGGCCTTCCTGCTGCGTGGTTCTGGGGTGCCACAGTATAGAATGGCTATTCACAATGGGGTGACATTTCCCTTAACCTCTTATTGCAGTGCCCGATGGGAACCGAGGCGGAGACCAGGGACCGGGCTGCACTAGGGGAAAGTTTCCTACGTGGGCATTCCCCGTCCTGTCCACATCACGGGTCCAGACCCAAAGGGTCTCTGGCAAGCTAGAGGGCCCCCCATGGGTCCGAGGATCTCAAGCTCAAAGAACCTGGAGGTGAGAAGAAAAGTCACTGGGGGCCAGAATAGGGGTATCCCTTCCACATCACAACTTGCCCCATTTTGGTTTCCTACCACAGTTGACGTAAGAAATTAAACGGGAGTTTTAGAGGAGTTGTGTGGAAGCATAGATGCCCCACAAAGATATGCAGAGGACACAGAAAAAGTTTAGAAACTCAGACATGCACCCTAAACCCCAATTTGGCAATAAGCTACTCTAAATACCCCATTAAAGAAAAAAGAAAACATTCAGGTTTCTTGTCTGTTACAAAAGGAAGGCCAAAAAATTTTACACGAGTTTTCCAGATTGCAGGGGCAGCGCATGCCTAACTCCTGAGATGTGGAAGGGTGACTTCAAGTATTGGAAGGGTCTTCTTGGAGAAGAAGGATTGGCTGGGTTAGGGTTGGCCTCCAAGGGCAGAACTAGGAAAATGAGGTGGAAATTGCAGGGAAGAAAATTTAGGTTGAATGTAAAGGAAAGTTACCTAGTGATCAGAGCAATCCCAAAGGGAGGTCGCAGGGTAATCACTTGTCAGGGATGTTGTAAAGGAAAGACTGCTGATAGGGCACTGGATCTAGAGTTAGGAAGACTGGAGTTCAAATCCTGACTCTGGTACTTAACTGGTTTTGTGACCCTGGGCAAGGCCCTATGGGCTTCAGTTTTTTCATCTGTAAAATAGGGGTGGTAATGACACCTACCTTCTAAGATATGGGTGAGAAACAAACGAGGTTCAAATGGAAAAGCACTTAGATATAATCAATGGTTTGATTCAAGATGCACTTGTTATGTACCCTCCCTACACAGGCACTTTGCTGGGTTCTGGGGAAATAAAGACAAACTCGAGGAAATACTTTCTGCCCTCAGGAAGCTGATGCTCAAATAGGGAGAGACAAACGGGTACAAAAATAAGTAAATTCAGAATACCATGCAAAGACCAATGGAAGGAACTGGGGATGTTTAGACTGGAATACAGGAGGCGGAGAGAAGAAATGATCCGGGTCCTGGAATATCAGAAGGCCTCATGTAGAAGAGAGAATCAGGCTTCTTCTCCTTGGGAGAAGGGAGAGAGAGTGCAGGAACAACTCAGGATGGAGCGTCAGGAAGGGCCTTGGACAAGAGAGGACCAGAGAGAAGCCTTGAAGGGAACTAGGGATTCTAAGCCACGGAAAGGCAAAGGGAGAGCACTGCAGCCATAAGAAGCCGCTTGTGGGAAGACTTAGAATGTTGCCTTTGAGGAACGGTCAAGGACTTGCTGCCTAGAGAGCAGCATCCATTAGGAGGAGGACTAGTCAGTCAGTCATTGACCAAGTGCCAACTATGTGACTGGCACTAGAACCATCCCTGCCCTCAAGGAGCTCCTAATCTAATAGGAGAGACAACTGGCAAACAACTGGGTACAAACTAGCGAAAGCAAGATACGCTGGCATGAAGGGAAATCAGGAAAGGCTTCCTGGAGAAGGTGGGGTTTTATCTGAGCCTTGAGGAAACCAGGGAAACCAGGAGGTGGAGATAAAGAGGGAGAGCATTCCAGGCAGGAGGGTTAGCCAGGGAAAATGCCTAGAAAAATGTATTTATGAATTGGTTATCTAAATAGAAATATTTATATAATTTATTAACAACGATTAATATTTTCAAATATTGGAGAATATTGGCGGAAAATGGCAAAAGGTATTTATAAAGCATACATATTTATATAAAGTATGATCTATAATATATAGCATATGTGTAGATATGTAGTATATATGTAAAGTACAAATATCATATATGTAAAGTATATTTATATAAATCATAAAATATAAAAGTATAATATATTCCTATAATTTATTAATAATAGCTAAAATTATAGTCATTATACATAATCATAAATGAGTATATTATATAAGTATTAAGATATGATTCTGTATAATATTATATATAATAATGTTTTATATTTTATATAATTATAAGTAATTTAAATAACTATAAAGGTTTTATAATCATAGAATATTAATTCTATAAAGTATCAGCACATAGTATATATAGAATATATGTAAATATATAGTATACATATAGTATATAAATATAGTATTTATATTATTTATTAATATAATATTATCAAATATTTATATATAAAGTATAACATACTATATTTCATGTAGTATATATTATATACTATATTTATATGTATATAAAGTATAATATATACTATATTTCACATGGTATATATCATATATATTTATATGTATATAAATTATAACGATATATTTCATGTAGTATATTATATACTATATGTATATGTATACAAAGTATAATACACTATATTTCATATAGTATATATTATATACATATTTATATGCATATAAATTATATCATAATATATTTCATATAGTATATGCATGTTTATATGTATAAAAGTATAACATATATTATATTTCATATAGAATATAAATTACAGTGGTATAAATATATTATATAAAGTATAAATATTATGGTATACACACATGCATATACTATAATTTATTAATTATAATTAATATGGTAATGATAATGAATTATAAAGGTATTGATAATTATAGAGTATAAATATATAGCATCTAGAAATATGTAAATTACAAATATGGTATATGGCTGTATAGTATCTACAGTATAAATATTTAGGTAAAGTGTAATATAAAGGCATAAAATCTATGTAGAGCATAGATCAGTGATGAGCAACCTTTTGAGCCTGTTGTGTCAAAATACGCCAAAAAACCAAGCATAACTCAGGTGGTGTCACTTTGGGAAAAAAAGTCCTTCTTGGCATGTGGCCCCAGACTTCTCTGTATGCGGCTGTGTGTCAGAAAATGGCTACGCATGTCCGTGCTGATACACGTGCCATAGGTTCGCCATCATAGGCATGGATGGACACCCTTTGGTGGGCTTCCCTTCAGCCCCTGGCCTGGCAGAGCCCCTCAGAGCGTCACTGCCCTCACCTGTTTCCAGTAATCGGGGTGCTGGGATGTCCCAGAGAAAAGTCCTCCCCCAAGCACTAATTTGCTTTCTTCTCTCCGCAGAGAGAGCGACGACCCCTTCTGGGGAGGGGGCTGCGGCTGCCCTGGAGCAGACGTGCTGGGGAGGTGGGGGATGGCGGAGGCAGGCTCCTGTGCCCACATGCTTCCTCCAATGGAGGTGATCTGGGGGTGCCAGGGAACAAGGGGGAATGCCACCAGGGCCCCAGTGTCCACACAGAGACCTCCACTGGGCCAGAGAGGGCCCACCTTCTGCAAATGTCAGGTAGAAAAAGGCCATGGTGACCCCCAAGGAGCCCAGAGCAACCTAGATGGATGGATGGTTTTAGGGTTTCTTGGTCCGTGCTGATGGCGGGTCAGGGACATTGGAGCCCAGGGGCCCACCTCTTGGCAACAGGCTGTTTCGAGCCTTCCCTCCCATCCCCTCCAAGCCTCAGTTTCTTCATCTGTGCAATGGGGGTAATAATAAGAGTCAGGTCCAAGTCATGGGGTCGTTGTGAGGACCAAATGAGAGAAGAGATCGATGGGTCTTTGTAAGCCAAGAACGTGCCTTGGAAAATACAGACTATTATTAAAATAACCCCAATTCCATGCAGAAAGGGTTCCTTTTGTGTCAGGTGACAGGAAGGAAATGAGCCAAGATTCCCCTTCGTCCCCTTCCTCATCCTTGGAGCAATATCATACAAATAGTCCCAGTATTCAGGCTCATACACCTTTTTTTAACCCTGCCCTTCCATCTTCCTAGATCAATAAGTTGTATTGGTTCTAAGGCAGAGAGTAGCAACAGCTAGGTAATAGGGTGAAGTGACTTGCCCAGGGTCACCCATCAAGGAAGTGTCCGAGGCTAGATTTGAACCCAGAACCTCCCATCTCTGAGCCTCCCAGCCGCCCCCTCATCCACTTCCCATAGGTTGAAGCGATCTTCCTACAAAGGCAGTGAGGAGGAGGAGTTAGAGTTATCAGCCCAGCTCTGAAATCCATTCGAGGCAGGATCCTATCCATCCATCCATTAACCAATGAGCAGGGCTGCGGGTACAAAGCCAAAAGCAAATAGACCGACCCTCAAGGAGTTTCTATTTGGGGGGAGATTCGGGGGGGGACAGGACATATACATAAACAGGTGTGAGCAAAAGACACAGCATTTATTAAGTGCCAGCCCCAGGGCCAAGTACTTCATGACAGCCCCGGGAGGGAAGTATTCTTATTATCTCCTTTTTACTCATGAGGAAACTGAGGCAGAGGTTCAACGACTTGTCCAGGTCACACCACTGGTGTCTGGAGCTCGATTTGAACTCAGATCTGTCCTGAATCCAGATCTAGTGATCTGTCTGTCCACTGGGCCACCTCGTAAATGGTGGTGGATTAAAGATGGGGGTGGGGGGTGTTGTAGCAACAGTCTAAGGAAGGAGGCAGAAGGGATGGAATCAAGGACACAGGCAGGGGGATTGGCCTTGGTCAGAAGAGTCACCTCTTCCTGAGAGAGGGGAATAAAGGAGGAGACAGTGTGTTGTGTTCATGTGTGGGTCAAGGGATGGTGAGACAAGAAGAAAGGGATGAGGATGCCGGGCCAGCATTATAGGCAGGAAGGTCTTCCGCAGTTGGGTTTTGAACCCTTCCTTTCTGTCCTGGTAACATATCTAAGACAGAAGGGCAGGGGTCAGGCCGTCTGAGCAGAATGACTTGCCCAGGGCCCTACAGGCAGAAAGCATTTCTCTCAGCCCTCGATTCCCTAGACCATCTAGCTGGACTCGGGAAAGTCTTTGATGGAGAGGATGGGGGCTGGAGATGCCCTGGGATGTTGGAGAGGAGGAAAGAAAGTCTGGAACAGCCTCTGCCCTGAGTGAGTGCTAGAATGATTCAACAGGGACTGATTTGCTTGAATAAAGCCCATTTTTATAAAGATATTTTATTTTACCAATTCTAGGTCACCACCATTTCCCACATGCATTTCCTGAAGTTCTAGGATCCAAATGGTTTCCCTCCCGGACTTCCGGGAGCCCATAAGCAATGTGATCTGGGTCCTGCATGTATTTTCATGCAAAATGTATTTCCTTGTTGAATAATGCACATTTTTAGTGGCCTGGGCCAGCCTCCTTAGCCAACCTCCTCCAGCTCTGAAGTGAAAATGGACGGAGGAGACGGTGGGAGTCATCCAGGCTTAGGATTTGGCAAAGGGTGAGCCACAACAGCACCACGAGGCAAAGGGTTCAAGATGAGGAGATGGCGTGGATGGGGCAAGGAGGAAAGGGAAGCCAGAGCAGGGATATAGAACCAGGAAGGCCTGAGAGCTGGACAGAAGAGCCCGGAGGCCTTGGGAGGAGGAAAGGCTCCTTGGGAGAGGAAGATGGCGGACAGAGAGATGGAACTTTCAGGCCTCTTCATCTTAGAAATGGAGGACTTGTAGGGGACGGCAAGATCAAGGTCTATTGGGGGTACAGATAGGAAGAGTCAAACACATGGAGGAAAGACTTTGAAGAAGGGTAATGTAGGAAAAAACCAAGTGAATGAGCCCTGAGCATGGGCTCAAATCCAGTCTCAGATACTCACTCACTGTAAGGCCTTGGGCAAGTTAGTTGCTCAACCTTATTTGCCTCAGTTTCCTCATTTGTCATATGAACTGGAGAAGGAAATGGCAAATCACTCCAGTATTTTTGTCAAGAAAACTAAGCCTGGGGCAGCTGGGTGACTCAGTGGATGGAGAGCAGAGCCCAGAAATAGGAGGTCTTGGGTTCAAATTTGGCCTCAGATGCTTCCTAGCTGTGTGATCCTAGGCAAGTCACTTAACCCCCATTGCCCAGCCCTTACAGCTCTTCTGCCTTGGAACCAATACAGAGTAGTGATTATGAGCTAGAAGATAAGGGTTTTATAAAAATAAAATAGACCCTAACCTTATTTGCCTCAGTTTCCTCATTTATAAAATGAGCTGGAGAAGGAAATGGTCAACCACTACAGTATTTTTGCTAAGAAAACTAACCTTCTGGTTTTATCAGAAGGAGGAAGAAGGAAAAGGAGGGTGATAAATTTGATCATATAACGTGGGAAAAACTTGTGTGGGAATTTGTTATTATGTATAATTGGTAATATAATATATGTTATATAAAAGAAAACTAACCCTTTTTGCCTCAGTTTCTTCATTTGTAATAGGAGCCAGAGAAGGAAACAGCAAATCACTCCAGTATCCTTGCCAAGAAAACAAACGCTGCTTGCCTCAGTTTCCTCATTTGTAAAATGAGCTAATATTTTTGTCAAGACAACCCCAAATGGGGTCACAAAAAAATTTGGATACAACTGAAAAACAATGGAACAACACAAAAGGAAGATAGTAACATCCCCTCCTGAGATAATATTTATAAAGCCTTTGATCCAAAGCCTGGCACTGAGTAGGTGCTCAATAAATACGTGTTTCCTTCCTTCCGTAAGAAGGTGACATTCAAATGGGGAAAGAGAAAGCATGAAAAGAAACTGAAAAGGGAGGGAGGGAGGCCATGGGAGTTAGAGGGAGACCCCGGACGTTTCTAGAATAGGACAGGATGCGCCGGGGCTGGTAGATAAGAGCAGCCAAGATCCGGAGAGAGAGAAGCTACATCTGGACAGAGGGTGCTGAGGGATAGTGACAGGGAGATGGTCTGGAGACAGCAATGGGGAGTGAAGAATATTTAGTGTCCCCCCACCCTGGGACGAGGGTTTCAGGAGAAAATGATGGTGATCCCCATTTTACAGATTAGGAAATTGAGGCAAACAGAGGTTAAGGGATGAGGGTTTTGGCCCAGCCCTCTATGCACTGTACCCTGGCTCTCTCATTGAGCTCTGGACTTGGCATCAGAAGACTTAAATGGAAATAAGATCTTATTGTGTGACCCCGGGCTAGAAGAAGGCAGCTGGTGTTAAGTGACTTGCCCAGGGTCATACAACTAGGAAGTGTCTAAGCCCAGGATCTCTGGACTCCAGGTCTGGCTTTCTATCTCCTGAGCTCCTAGCTGCCCCTTTTGGACTTGCTATTTAACCTGTTTCCTTACCTATAAAATGGGGATAATAATAGCAGCGGGGTGGTTGTGAAAGTCAGATGAGATACTGTATACAAAGTACTTTGTAAATCTAAACCTGACATATTCAGAGATTTTATTATTATTGCTATTTCCTGTACTGTGTCAAGGATTGATAGCACCCCCTTTCAGACTGGCAATTTGGGGGGTTTCTTTGTTTTTTTAAACTCTTACCTTCCATCTTAGAATCACTACTGTGTATTGGTTCCAAGGTGGAACAGGGGTAAGGGCTAGGCAGTGGGGGTGAAGTGACTTGCCCAGGGTCACACAGCTAGGAAGTGTCAGAGACCAGATTTGAACCTGGGACCTCCAATTTCTAGGCCTGGCTCTCAACCCACTGAGCCACCCAAATGTCCCTGCAAATTTTCATTATAAAGTAAAAATGGGCTCAGGCTACAAACTTGTTGGTTCATGCTTCCTACAGGTTAAGGAGGTTCAGAGGAAGATAACTAGGATGAAAAGGTTATGAAGGCCAAAAATAGATTACATCTTTGTGTTTGTTTGTTTTCCCTGGACCCCTCTGGCACTTTTGTGAAAACCATGGATTCCTCTTCAGAATCAGGAATAAAATCAAATATAAGGGCAGCTGGGTACACAGTGGATAGAGCATCAGGCCTGGATTCAGGAGGACCTGTGTTCAAATCTGAGCTCCAACACCTCCTAGCTGTGTGACCCTGGGCAAGTCACCTCACTCTCATTGCCTATCCCTTACCACTCTTCTGCCTTGGAACTACTACATGGTATTGATTCTAAGATGGAAGGTAAGGGTTTTAAAAAACATTAAAGTCAAAATGAGGATAATAATAGCACCTCCCTCCCACTGTTGTTTTGAAAGCATTTTCCAAATGTAAAAATGCCGTATTAATGTTAGTTATTATTTTTATCATCATGGTTATCATCATCCATTGACCCATTAGCTGGCTTCAGGTAAAGAAGCTCTGAATTAAAGAACTGTGTATATTTAGCCTATAGTCTAAGGTTCTAATTTCAACTATCTAACTCATTTTGCATTCCTAAAGAGGTTGTATGTCATAATGGAGACAAAGGAAGGACATACGCATTTATTAAGCACCTACTCTGTACCAGGCACTAAGGTTTTTTTAATAGTAATCAACCTCCCCTCCCTTTTTTGAGCCTAACAAACCACCTGCTCACAAAGGTAGGTAGAACAAATATTAGCATCCCCATTTATCAGATGAGGAGACTGAGGTTCAGAAGGTGTCCCAAGGTTACATACTAGTGAATGATGGGAATTAAATTCATTTTTAGAAAAGAAAATGCTTACAGGGAACATGAAAGCTGTTATCAAATACTGAAAAGGTTATCATATGGCATCAAGTTTAAACTAGTTCTTCTTGGCTTTAGCAACAATGGGAGGAGTTTACCGAGGCAAGATTCAGCTTGACATAAGGAAAAGTCTTCTTAACAATAAGAGTTGGGAGGTTCCCCCTTGATAGAGGTCTTCAAGCAAAGGCTAGAAAACGCTGAGAAAATATAGATTTATATTCACTTTGGGTTGGACCAGATGACCCCAGACCTTCCTTCCAGCTCCATGATGCTGCAGTTTGGGGAAACCACCTAACTGGAGGAGGGACTCTGGATTTTCCTTCTCCCTTTACTGTTGAGAATATTCTGGGTTCTTCCATCCCTCTAACCAGCACGGGCCTAGAAGTAGTTCTAAGGGTCAGAAAAGTTCCCTTGTCCTGTGAGCCTTAGAGGGCCTGGTGGGTCCAGGGCCATGACTAAGGGTGGCGAGTGAGGACTAAACTGGATGTCTTGCCAAGTCTTTAGCTGAGTGGGAGGTGCTGACATGGGTAGAAGATACACTGCCTGAATGTGGGAGAAGAGAGGACATTAGACTGACCCTGACCCAACTTGGTATGGGGGACAGAGAGATTAGCTAGGAAAATGAGAGGAGGGATACATTCTTGGGCATTCTTCCTGAGGTCAGAGGGTAGAACAAGAGAGAAGTGCAAGTCAGGACGCCCCTTCCCCTCTTTTTTTGGCATTATGTTACAGGGGAGGCCTAATACTGGGGGGCTAAACAAGGACTCAGGGAAGGCATCTTTGAGGTGTTCAGAGGGGACCATTCCAGAGAACTGTAGGCCCAATATCATGAGATGACAAAAGGTGAAAATGGAAAAGTGGCCCCAAGCAGCCACCAAAGGATAACTATAAACATAGAAAGATTTTCAGGTATCTGGAGGAAGGGTTTAATGAATTCATTAGTTTTTTTTAAACCCTGTCTTAGTATCAATTCTTTTTTTTTAACCCTTACCTTCCACCTTGAAATCAATACTCAGTAAATATTGTGTATTGGTTCTAAGGCAGAAGAGTGGTAAGGGATAGGCAATGAGTGTCAAGTGACTTGCCCAGGGTCACACAGCTAGGAAGTGTCTGAGGCCAAACTTGAACCTAGGACCTCCCATCTCTAGGCCTGGCTCTCAATCCACTGAGCTATCCAGCTGCCCCCTTCAATACTACCTCTGAAGTGTTGGTAGAATCACCAATGTCCATTAATATTCTTAGCTATCCGGCTGTTCCCTCTTAGTATCAATTCTAAGATAGAATGGCAAAGGCTAAGCAATTGGGGATGTGACTTGCCCTAGGACATGTAGCTAGGAAGTGTCTGGGGCCTGATTTGAACCCAGATCCTCCTGATCCTAAGCCTAAAAGTCTCACCATAGTATTATCTGCCTGTCATATGGGGGAAGGGTTTATCAAGAACCAGCATCATTGAAAATTTTTGAATCATTGATACAAATCAAAAATGAATATGGAGGTGATATGGTGGAGGAAAGTCTGGACATGAAGTCAAGGAGTCCCAAGTTCAAATTTGGCTTCAGACACATCCTAGATGTGTGACCCTGAGCAAGTCACTTAAATCTTGTCTCAGCCCTGTCTCCTCACTTGTAAAATGGGGGCAATAATAGAACCTACTTCATAAGTGCTTTCAGAGGATCAAATGAGATAACAAACCACCTGCTCACAAAGGTAGGTAGGACACATATTACCGTCCCCATTTTTCAGATGAGGAGACTGAAGCCCAGGATCACATAGCCAGTAAATGCTGAGAATATGAGTCCAGTGCCATTTGCTATGATGCCACAGAGAAGGTTTTCTAGACAGAAAACCTTAAAGAACATTGTACAATTCTTATTTAAAGATCTTAGAGAAGATAATGCCTTATCCACCTTCAGGGAACTTCTGGTCCCAGAATGGAGATGACCTGGATTCTGGAGGACAGCTGTAGTTTGAGCCAGCTATCTTCCCCCTGTGGCCAGGAGGTCTAGGACAAAACTGACAGACGATGGGATATCACTACTGGGAAGGCAGTTCCAACAAATAACCCATTTCTATTCATCTTTAAAGGAAGGAATGAGCAGAGGCAAATATTATCATTGTGTGGTTTTTGTTTTAATGGGAATAAAAAGGATGACAAGTCAGAAGCTAATGAATGGAATCCTTGGGCTCCTGGACCATTGCCCGGGTCCTGCCTATCTGCCTAGGAGAGCAGAGTATCAGTCCCAAGTGAAAAGGATAAGTCCTTGGCACAGATCAACTGTGCTCCCTGGATGGACTTGGGTCACGCCAGGGGTGAGCGGGAGCCTGGTATTTCTCTGACAACTGATCTTGGCTGCTCAGCTCAATCCAGCTAGGAGGTACTAAGTGTAGAGAAAAGGATAACTTCTTCCTCCTTTCTTCTCTTCTTCCTTCTTTGACCTCTTCCTTCTTCTTCCCACCTTCTCCTTTCATCACAGAGGCAGCTAATTAAATAGTAGGTCAGCTCTGAAGCCAGGTCTCCTAATGTCAAAGTCACCAGTGCTTCTACTGAGTCGACTTTGCCACTCACTCATGCCATAAGAAGAGCTGAAGGACCTGGGGATGTCCAGCCTGGAGTAGACCTAGGGAGGACATGACAGCTCTCTTCAAGGATTCGAGCATCAGTCATCCAGCCTTGCTCTGCTTGCCCCCAGAGGCAAGAACTAGGAATAGTGAGCGGAGGGTGCAAGGAGGCGAATTTCAGCTTGGTATTTAAAAAAACAAACAGACCAAAACCCTTACTAGCTATGAGAACCCTTCAAGAGTAGAATGGATTGCCTTGGGAGAACATGGATTCTCCCCCACCAGTGGTCTCACTCAACTTCAAGGATAGATATTTCAGAGAGAGCATTCTTACCAGCTAGGGGCTGGACAAAATGGCCATTGGGGTCCCTTCCAGTGTCCAGATTCTGTGACTACTTGGAATGGGGTGAACTTTCATTGTTGTACTTCTTAAAGGGGTTGTGATCTCATTCTTATCTCTTTTGATGATATTCAGCTAGAAACTACCTGGAGGAGTGTTGTTGTTGAGTGGTTCCAGTTGTCTGACTCTTCAGGACCCCACATGGGGTTTTCTTGACAAAAATACTGGAGCAGTTTGCCATTTTCCTTCTCCAGCTCATTTTACAGATAGGTAAACTGAGGCAAAAGGTTACACAACTTGTCCAGGGTTACTCAGATAGTATCTGACTTTTTGTGATGTCATTTGGGATTTTCTTGACACAAACACTGGAGCAGTTTGCCATTTTCCTTCTCCAGCTCATTTTACAAATGGGTAAACTGAGGCAAAAGGTTACACGACTTGTCCAGGGTTACTCAGATAGTATCTGACTTTTTGTGATGTCATTTGGGATTTTCTTGACAAAAATACTGGAGCCATTTGCCATTTTCCTTCTCCAGCTCATTTTACAAATGGGTAAACTGAGGCATACAGGGTTAAATGACTTGCCCAGGATCATCCAGTAAGTTTCTGACTCTTTGTGACCCCATTTCAGGTTTTCTTGGCAAAGATATTAGAGGATATTAGAGTAATTGGCCATTTTCCTTCTCCAACTCATTTACAGATGGGGAAATGGAGACAAACAGGGGTAAGTGACTTGCCCAGGGTTACACAGTTGGGAAGTATCTGAGACTGGATCTAAACTCAGATCTTGACTCCAGGTCTGACCCTTTACCCACTACACCACCTAGCTGTTATTATTCTTTTATAGTTAATGTCTAGCAGAATATTATCCAGGTGGACAAAATAATTTCTTTTTGTAATTAAATCAGAATAGTGAGATATAAGTTCTTCTTTTGTTGGCTCACTCAAAGCATCCTTGAAATAGTTCTGGGAGCAGACAGGATGATAGATTGTTCCCAGATTGTTTTAGGTTCTTCTGCTGAGTCTCTATATTTCATTCTATGGAGTCAGAAGATTAGGAATATTTTGTATGAATGGCAGCAAGAAGTTCAGTGGATAGAGAGCCAGGCCTAGAGAAGGGAGGTCCTGGGTTCAGAACTAACCTCAGACACTTCCTAGCTGTGTGACCCTGGGCAAGTCACTTCCCCCCCCCCCCCCCCCATTTCCATAGGCCTTACCTTACATTGTATTAATTCTAATACAGAAGTCAAGGGTTTAAAAAAAATTAACCTGTTGAGAGGACAGCTGGGTGGCTCAGTGAATTCAGAGTCAGGCCTAGAAACAGGATATCCTGGATTCAAATCTGACCTCAGACACTTCCAGCTGCCTAACCTTTACTGCTCTGTTGCCTTGGACCCAATACACAGCATTGATTCCAAGATGGAAGATTAGGGTTAAAAAAAAAAAGGAATATTTGGTATGAGAATATCTATAAGAACTCATTTTAATTGTTTAATGTTTAATTTAGTCATGTTTAATTGTTTTAAAATTGTTACGGCTCAATGTTTTCATCATTCTATTATCGTTGTGTATGTCCACGCACAGAACATGTGTAAACACGTGTCTGGGCTTCCTGGATGATAACCCTGCAGGCCTGCGTCCAGGTCCGAGCAGCGGCTGGGCCTCATTTCACCTCTGGCGGAGGCTCCTGTCTCTCCCCAGGCAGAGATCAAGGCTGCTGGGAGAGCTGGGCCTGGCTACACCCAGGGCAGGCCTCAAGGAGGGGGAGGCTGGGCAGAGAAGATTCTTCCTTTGTGTCCTTGACCCCGGGCACAGGAAATCTGGAAGAAACATTTCCCCCAAAGCCCGGAGGGGAGGAGCAGGTGCTGACAGCTGGAATAATAAGGGTGCTGTCCTGGGCAGACTCCTTTGGACACAGTCTGTCTGTAACCAGCCCCAGCTCCTCTATTTAAGCAGGGAAGCGAGTCCTGAATAGGGCAGGAAATCAGCCAAGGGCTGCCGTCTTAACGGCGATACCGAACGTTTAGGTGGCGCTTACTATGTCCCAGGTTCTGTATGAAGCGCTTCGCAGTTATTATCTCTGGGATCCTCCCAACAACCCCAGGAGGCAGATGCTATTTATTACCCTCACCATGTTTTTAAACCCTTACCTTCCATCTTAGAATTAATACTGATATTGGTTCCGAGGCAGAAGAGCAGTAGCGTCCAGGCAATCGGGGTTAAGTGACTTGCCCAGGGTCACACAACTATGAAATGTTTGAGGTCATGTTTGAACCCAGAACCTCCCATCTCCAGGCCTGGCTTCCTAGCTACCCCTTCTCACTCTCATTTTATAGAGGAGGACACTGAATGAAAAGTATAACCATCTACTCAAAAGAATCTTGAACTCAGCATCAGTGTGTCAAAGACTCTTTGATTTCATCCTTGGGAGAATGGATACCCACAAGCCAGTGTTACAAGTGTTAAAGCCAACAAGAAAGTACAAAGTATAGGAGCAGGCAGCCTTCTTTTAGCCTAGTTCAGTGATGGCGAACCTTTTAGAGATAGAGTGCTGGGCCCTATCCCCACCCCATCCCCCAGACCTCATGCCATGCCTATCCTCCACCCAGGGGAGGGAGGAAGCACTCCTATTAGGCTGCTGGGTGGAGAGGTAGGTGAAGTGGGGAATATCCCCAGTGTGTGTAGAGAGGGGGAAGGGAGTGATCCAAGAACTCTGCTCCCCTCCAGCTCTGCCACCAATGAGCTGCCAACTTCCCCCTTGTGTGCTCCCACTCAACTGCTGGGCAGAAGGGTGGGGGATGTGAAAAAAATGCTGTCAGGCATGGGAGAGGTAGGCTAAAGGAGCAGCTCCACCCAAGTACCTCTGCCTTTCTAATAACAAACTCTAGGGGTAGAGGGTGGGAAGGGAGGATGACTGAGTGCCCACAGAGAGTGCTCTGCATGCCATCTTTGGCACCCATGCCATAGGTTTGCCATCATGTCCTAATCCCTGCTGGTTTCACCCCTTGTTCAATGTTAGCTGGTTACTAGAGAGTTACAGTCTTATTTTGAAAGCTAGCTATTCAGAAAGCATAATTTACAAAACCAATTATCCTAATTATTAAAGCGTGTTTTAACCAATCAACTCAAGGACCCCACCAGTCCTATTTTTCTGGATATCCTATAGCCTTTTATCTAATCAGAACAAAGATTGTTTCAGTCCTATCTATCTGTATATCCTATAGCCTTTTTTATCCATTCAGTACAAAGATTGTTTCAATCCTATCTATCTGTATATCCTATAGCCTTTTATCCAATCAGAACAAATATTGTTTCAATCCTATCTATCTGCATATCTTGTAGCATTTTATCCAATCAGAACAAGGACCGTTTTAATCCAATCTATAAGCATATGCTATGCAATGATGGCAAATCTTTTAGAGACCAACCTTTAGAGTACCCAAACTGCACCCTCACACCTCATGTGAACCCACCCCCGCTTACCTAAATCAGGGGAGTGAGGAAGCACTCTCATTGGGCTGCTGGGAAGAGGGGTGGGTCATGGGAGAAATTTCCTTAGGCACATGGAGAGGGGAAAGGGAGCAGCCCTTCTCTGGCATGTATGCCATAGGTGCACCAACACAGTCTTATAGCCTTTTAACCAATCAGAATCAGGGACTGTTTCAATCCTATCTATCTGAAATGGGGCTTAGGTTGGGAACAGGAAACTTAACTTGTTTTGGCTCCCTGACTCCATCTTAGAGGAGTCCACCACTTTTCTGAACTTTATCTCTTACACTGAGGCAAACAGAAGTTTAATGACTTGTCTAGAGTCAAAGTTAGTAAGCATCTGAGGCTAGATTTGAACTCCTGTCTACCTGACTCTAGACCCAGAGCTCTATCAACTGTGACACTTACCTGCCTACCCCTTTAGAATGTACATTCCTTCGGGCAGGAGCTTTTTTGCTTTTTTGCTTTGTATCCCCAGTGCTTAGCATAATGCCTAACATATTCAGTCAGTTGTCTGACTCTTTGTGACCCCATTTGGGATTTTCTTGGCAAAGATACTGAAGTGGTTTATCATATAGATGGAGAAACTGAGGCAAACAGGATCAGACAGCTAATGAGTGCCTGGCATAAAGTGAGATCTTAATAAATTAATATCAATTAATCGACTGCTAGTTTCACTGTCTGCGCATTCCTAGCTGCTATCTGTCTCTGGGTTTCAATTCTCACAACTACGTCTCAGAGTGAGAGACGTCTGGAAGAAAGATCTCCAAACAGCCAGTGCAGAGGAGCAGGTGCCCCATACAGATGGCGATGGCCTATGTTGTCCCCATCTGAGCCAAACTCTTGAGGAGGGAGTTCTCACTCTGATCCCTGCCTGAAATGAAAGAGCCCAAATTCCAGCTTCTCTATAAAGAATGACATTCGTGCTTAGGAATTACCCTGGAGTCTTGGGTAGGTTAACCCCTTCCTGAAGCTCTTCAAGGTCGCCAAACAAGGAGGGAGCCTCTCACACGCCTCGGGTTTGGCCCAGTTTCCACAGAACCTCAGAGTCGTTTCTTGGCCTCGAGTGTTCACGGGAACATAAAAACGTAGCATTTCCATCAGAAGGAGTCTTGGAGAGCATCTTATTTAGGGCTTCCTAACCTTTTCTGTCTTGAGATAAAGCCAACAAACCCTTCTCAGAATAACGATTTTAAATGCATAGAAGAAAATGCACAGGATGTCCAAGAAAACTAGATTCCGGTGAAATACTGCTATCAGAATATTTTTCTCATCTGAATTAATCCCCTGAAATCCAACCAAGAACCCAGAGATCTCAGGTAACTGCTCGAGTTAGACTCTTTCATTTTAGAGATATGAAAGGCCAGAGGTGAAATGACCTACCCATGGTCATGTTGGTGTATATGAGGCTGGATTTGAACTCAGGACTTCCTGACTCCAGGCCCGGCCTAGTTTTGTCCAGGAAAGCATCCGGCTGCCTTTATTACAGATGAGGGTTCACCGGAGAGGGGGTGATGGGGAGATGTTCCAAAATGAGAGTGATGTACAATACAGAGTATCCATAAAATGTTCTTTTCCTAAAGAAAATCTGAGGCCCCAGGCCTGCAGGAAGGGAGTCCGAGAAGCCGTTTCACTCATTTCCAAGAGCCTTGGATGAAAGCCGATGTTTTTTTCCCGTCTAACATGGACACAATCTAATGCTTCTCCACTTAAAACATTTTCTTTACGCATTCCTTTGAAAAGTCAACATCCAACAAACTTCACCCTTCCCCGCTGCTCGTCAGTTCCTGTTTGGCGAAGGCCTCGTACAAAAAGAATTACTGACGTTTTCATGGGGTTTTGGGGTTTCCAAAGGGCTCCATCGAAGACGACAATAACCCTGGAAGGGCATCATCCTCTTCATCTTCCAGACGGAAGACGCCAAGACAAGTCCAGTGATTTATCCAGGGTCCCACAGCCAGATTGGAAGACGAGGCTTCCTGAATTCTGGAGTAGGGGTGGGAATGGGGGAGCAGGGAAGAGAGAGACCTCAGAAGCTACGTATCCCGACAGATTGACTTTACAGAGGAGGACTCTGGGACCACGGGGCGTCGGGTGCCCTCCGTCACAGGAGAAGTTCGCATCAGAATCTGACGGGGCCATGGCGCCCCCATTTTTGGTGTTGAGTGAGCCCAAAAGGGTCTGAAGGAGGACAGCCAAGGCTTCCTGTGAGGACTGGCTGAAGGGTCTGGGCATATTTAGGCTAGAGACAAGAAGACTGAGGTTCAGAGGACCAACCCATGGAAAAGGCGTTATGCCTGCCTCTGCTTGGGCCCAGAGGACAAAACTCAGAGCAGTGGGTGGGTGGAAGCTGCAAGGAGGAAATTTTAGGCTCCAAGACAGGAAAAACTATCTAATCCTGAGAGAGCCAGCTGTCCCAGAGGGAAAGGGGCTGCCTTCCGCAGAGGTCTTCAACCACTCGTTGGGTGTCCTCTGGTGGGATTCCTTTTCTATACGGGCTCAGATTCTGTGACGTATGAGGAGAGGAGAGAAGAAGGATGAAGGGGGGAGAGAGGAGGGGAAAAGAGAAGAGAGGTGGGGGGAGAGGAACCCGCTTGAACTCAGGTCTCCCTGGCACTGTGCAGGCTAGTAACCCTTTCTTGTTACGGAGAAGGAAGCTAGAGCCCAGGGATGTTAAATGACTTGCTTAAGGTCTCACAGGCCAAGATTTGGACTAAGGGCTTATACAGCCTCCCAGATCAGCGCCATGCTGACCACTAGTTGAGTTCATTTATGATGGAGGGTATTTTTTTTAAACCCTTACCTTCCGCTTTGGAGTCAATACTGTGTATTGGTTCCAAGGCAGAAGAGTGGTAAGGACTGGGCAATGGGGGTTAAGTGACTTGCCCAGGGTCACACAACTAGGAAGTATCTGAAGCCAGATTTGAACCCCCCCACATTGAGACCTTGAGCTCTATCCACTGAGCCACCTCACTGCCCCTGGAATTAACTTTAGATAATTCATTAAACAGCTTGCATTTTTTTTTAACCCTTACCTTCCACTTTGGAGTCAATACTGTGTATTGGTTCCAAGGCAGAAGAGTGGTAAGGGCTGGGCAATGGGGGTTAAGTGACTTGCCCAGGGTCACACAGCTAGGAAGTGTCTAAGGCCAGATTTGAACCCAGGACCTCCCTTCTCTAGGCCTGGCTCTCAATCCACTGAGCTACCCAGCTGCCCCCTGGAGGGTATTTTTGTTCTGATATAATTTGCTCATGGTATTCCTTCCACCTCTTCTGGTTAGGGACCCTCATTTTGCGAAGAAATGACCAAACATGCCCGATCGCCTTCTCTTCCTTCTACTGTGTGTTTGCCTCATCCTCTTGGGGCAAGGCTCAGGGACCAGCATTTCCCCAAATGCATCCCTGGGCTCATCTTTGTAGGCAGGCTGAGGGGGGGCACCCTTCCCTCCAGCAGTTTCTCCAGCTGGTCCCGACTCCATCTCTCTCCCTTCATAGGGCAGTGGAGGGTCAGTGGGGCTCCTTGCCCGTCCTCTCTGCCCCCTGGTCCTGGCCCGAGACCATATTCTCTTCTAATTGTGCACCCTCTGGCCAATGCCAATTCCCGTTCCATCCCAGCTCATCCTGCCAAGTCAGCCTGCAGCTATAGGCTGGAGATCTTAGCAGCGCCACTTGAACGGGGGCAGCTTCATTGTTCTGGGAAAGCTCCTCCCCCCTCACTGAAGTCTGGGGCTGCCCACTTCTAGAGCTCACGCCCAGGACCTTGGGTGACTTTACCCAGGCGGCACCTCCAAAAGGAGCAACCTCAGCCGCTGCGTCCCTCTCCTGCCCCTGCTGTGGGTCTCACTTCGGTTGGATCAGCAGAAAATGAGACTCTGGTGAGAAGTCCTCTAGTAGCAAATGGACAACCTGGGCTGGACCCTCCTTGTGCCCAGGTGGAGATGGGCACAAGGCAGGAAAGCCTGGAAGATGGGGCAGATCTCATTTGGGGGTTCCTCAGACCACCACAGGCACAGATTCCATCCCTGGTCCTCTGTGTGTGATGGTGCTGACCTGCACTGGTGAAGGGAGGGTCCTCATCTGGGGGTTCCTCAGACCACTGCAGGCACAGGTGTTTGGGGATGGGGAGAGGGAGGAGGAGGGTCCAGAGAGCTCTACTACCCGGCAGAGGGCCAGGTGGGGCATGGACCACCACCAAATTGGGAATCCTGCCCCTCAGAGCCCCATTTCTGGCTTCTCCATCCCTTGGAGGGTGAGTGAGGTGTTGGCTTGTGGCCTGACAGCTATTGGTTCCTGGTACAGGATCTCCCAGTGTGTTATGGGGGAGGAAAGCAGCCCACTGACTAGGCAATACTTTTCCAACATTTTCAGCATGAACCTATTAAGCTCATCAACTCCTCCATCTCTGAAATAAATAATGGGCTGACCATACATCAAAATGATGGGGTTGACTAGCCTCCGATGCATGGATTCACATCATAAGACCTAGGGCTTTCAGGGGCTTGAAGGGCCCTAAAATTACAGATTTAGAGCTGAAGGGACCTTAAAAGCCAGAGAGAATATGCTCTCATTTTACAGATGAGGAAACTGAGGCCCAGAGAATTTTTTTTTAGTGACTTGCCCAGGGTCACACTAATTCTCAGTGTCAGTATTTTGCCTTGGGTCCTCTGGTTCATGCATCCCCAGGATTTCAACCGTGAGAGTTTAGGCACTAGCCTTTTCAGCTTAACTCTGTTAATTGGCCAGTCAAATTAATCTGAGCATTGTTCACCTGTGTGGTAGTTTAGATTAGATGAGTTTCTTTTTATCCTTCTACCTGGTTCTGCTCTTTTACCTTTCCAAATGATTCTAACAACCTTTATAAACTCTAAGGGTCAGAGGCCTCATTTTAATTCTTACAGCATCTTGTGCTGGGCCACCATAACAGACATCTTGTGTCCCCAGCTTTGTAGTTGGCAAAGAAAGCTCTTTAGAGACATTGCAGCTCATCTTCCCAGCAGCCCTACTCCATTTTACAGAGAAGGAAGCTGAGTCCCAGGGAAGCCAGTAGTAAATGCATTAAAATCATTTCAGGTTCCCTGGCCACAAAACCTGCAAGATGGGGAAATCGAGGCTTAGACTTGCCCAGGATCCCCTAGCTAATAAATGTCTAAGCAGGATTTGAACCCAGATCTTCTTGATTCCAAATCTAGCACTGTATGCTTCCTCTCATGGTCCCCAAGCTGAGAAGAGATGTCCACTATAATTAAACCAAAGGCATTTGAGCCCTAGCTGGGCCATGTTGATCAGGCCTCTTTTAATTTGCTCTTGAGTCCTCTGCTGTCCTACAGAAGAGGGTTCAAATAGATAACTGTCATGGTGAACAGCCTGGAGTCCAGGACATTTGAGTTGGAAGAGAGTTGGGAATGCTCAGCCTTGTTGGAGAAGAGAAAGATGGGGGCTGGTGGTAGTAGGGAGAAGGGCAGACATTCCAGCTGTCTTCCAGGATCTGAAGGGCTGCCAAATAGAAGAGGGATTAGATTTGGCCTGTTCAGCTCCAGAGGGACTTCCTCAAAGAGTTTCCATTTCCCACTGGGTCACAAGTCTGGCCCCCACCGAGTGCTCTAGAGCTGACTACTGGCACTCAAAGGGAGCATCTCATTGAACCCTTTTATTTTATAGATGAGGATTTAGAGGTCCAGAAACAGGAATTGGGAACAACAGAAGGGAGTTGCAACCTTGATGTCAGGAAAACTATCCTTAAGTATCAGAGCTGTCCCAAAGTGGAACGGGCTGCCCCAGAGGGGAATGGGATCCCCTCTGATGGAGGTTTCCAAGCTTTGATCCAAGCCAAGGGCACGTCGAGTGGGTAGAGAGATGTGCGACCCTTGCTTGGCAGAAAGAATGCAGAGGGTGATGCTTTGGGCTTGGGTCTTAAGAGAGACACGTGGACAAAGGACACTTCAGGAAGGAGAGAGAGAGAAAGACTTAGGAATGGCAAGCACGAATGGGAAACTGGCCCCCTTAAGTCTCTGGACTTGCTTGAAATTCTAGAAATGTCTAGAGTGGACCTCGTCTGGGTGGGATTGTTTTTTCTTTCCTGGTTTGAGCTGGGATCTCATTTCTCAGCTGAAGAGCTCATTCAGCCTTGTGTGTATTCTTTGGCATATTTCAATCTGTGTAAACTCGCTGATTTCTATTTGCTTGGCTGAATGGTTTGATTCCCCATTCCCTATTTGTGATGGGCTTTCGTGTAATCGGCACTTTATGGGAAGTTGCTAGGCTGCCTAGCTCCTTCCCACCCAATTCCCATCTCACTCCTCTCCAGTGTAAAATAGTGGTCACACATCCCCTTGAGAGTGACCAGGAAGAGACTTTCTTTCTAACCATACCCCCTAGATCCCAGGGATTTGAGGGAGACAGTTATAATTCCATCAGAGACGGGAGAGAGGACTTCCCAGCCTTGGTGGCTCTCCTGGGGTTGACCTACACCCCTCACCCCACTGATACTGGCCATACAGGGGTGCCCTTTGGCCCTCCACCTCTCTGTAGAGACAGGCCAGACCTCAGATCATCTCTATCCATGGAACCCACAAGCCAGGTCTGTGCCATTAGAGAACCCAACAAGGAAAGGCTGGATCACTTGTTGACGATGCTCCAGAGGGGGATTCCCATTCAGTTGCTGCTTGAATGAGATGGCCCTTCTCACTCCTGGGACTCTGTGGCCCCCCTTTTGGAGAGAGCCTTGTGTGACTGAGTTATAGTTCTCGGATTCCTCAGGCTGCCCAAACCACCCTCCGAGCCCATTATTCATCCTGCATCCAGTGGGATTAAGAACATTTTATAGGCAGATGCTGGAGTTTTCTAGCCTTTGAGACAACAGGAAAGAAACATTGAAACCAGAGTCTGGACAATTGTGGGAATCCTTCCAGAGGACAAGAAGCCAGACAACAACCATTTATCTTTCAAAAGGCATTATTAAGCGGATCGCATGACAGGACAGGTACATCCCTATCTCAGGGAGGAGAGAGGGGAGGGGAAGAAATTGAGGGCAAAATGTCCAAAGGCAAATGCTGAAAATTGTCTCTACGGGTCATTGGGGAAAACACAACAAAATAGTCAACATAAAATAAATGTTAAATATTAATAAAATAAGATACAGAAATATTCATAAAATACTAATTAAAAATAAAAAGGTATTATTAACGACCAAGGTGTGTGTGTGTGTGTGTGTGTGTGTGTGTGTGTGTGTGTGTGTGTACGCACACACATGCACACGTGTTCTTCTCTGACTGTTGCTGTGGAATTCAGTCAGTTCAGATCCAGGTCAAGATTAGATAATAATTGATTAAAATATGGATTCAAGTCAGCCAAATGGACTAAAGATGGTCAGCTGTAAAGGACCCTCCCCACTAGGCTGCTCCTATTACTAACATCATGCAAGGCAGGAATTCCAAGGAGTCAGGCCTATAGAAAGATGTCTCTGTGTTCCACTTCTCTGCTGGCTTTGAGCAGGGTACAGTAGAGGGAAAAAATAACCTGTGATTTCTGAGTCAAAGGACCTGAGTGCAAATTCTGGACCCTGCCACTAGTTTACTGGTGTGCCTAGTAGAGCTTACATTCTTTAAAGTCCTTACCTCCATCTTAAAGTCAATACTAAGTTTTTATTGGTATTACTAATCAGTTGTAGTAATTAATGTTAATTATCAATAATGAATCCTAATAATTAGTATAATAATGAACTTTGTATTGATAATACTAACAGTGGTAAGGATTAAGCAATTGGAGTTAAGTGACTTGCCCAGGATCACATAGCTAGGAAGTGTTTGAGGCCACATTTGAACCCAGGACCTCTAGTATCCAGGCCTGACTATCTACTGAACAACCTAGCTGTCCTCAAGAGCTTATATTCTTATGGTAGAGACATTATGCTTAAATGTAAGTAGAGACAAGAGCAGCGAAGTGGCGCAATAGTTGGAATGTCAGGTCTGGAGACAGAAAGAACTGAGTTCAAATCCAGCCTTAGACACTGACTAGCTGGGTGACCCTGGGTAAGTCACTTAACCCTATTGGCCTCTGTTTTCTCATCTGTAAAATGAGCTCTTGAAGGAAATAGAGAACCACTTTAGTATCTCTGCCAAGAGAATCCTAAATGCAGTCACAGTGAGTCAGACAGGACTAAAACAACTGAACGACATCACCTAGATAGAAAGTAGATACATGGCAACCTAAAGGGGCATCAATGGAATGATAAAAACATTTACTGAACACCTACTATGTGCCGGGCACTCTGATAAGAACTTTATAAATATTATCTCATTTGATCCTCAATAACAACCTTGGAAGGAAGTTGCTAGCACTTAGCAAGCCAAAACAGGGCCCCTTCAGAGAGTGGGACTTGAGTTGAATCTTGAAAGAAACCAAGAAGTTTCCAAGAGATGGAATGGAGAAGAGAGCATTTCAGCAAGGGGTTTAGCCTGGGTTAAGGCACATCGATGGGAGATGGAATTCCCAGGATACGGAAAGCAAGCCAGTTGGCTGGACCATGGAGGGTGTGGATGGAAGTAACGTGGAATTAGGACGGGGTCAGGTTGAAAGAGATTTGGATGTCAAACAGAAGCGGTTACATTTGGTCGTTGAAATAATAGGAAGCTTCTAGAGTAGGGGGTGACAGTCAGATTTTTGTTTTAGTTTTAGGAAAACCACTTTGATAGCTGTGCAGAGGATGGATTAAAAGGAAAGAGACCATTGGCAGGATCCTGAAATAGAGCAAGTGAGAGGTGATGATGACCTGAACGAGGGGAATAGTTCTGGGAGAGGAGAGGACAGGACAGGGTTTGGCAAGAGATCAGATCTTCATAGTGAAAGAGAGTCAGTCAAGGATGATTCCAGGGTTTCCAAAATGGTAGACCTGATGGATGGTCTCCACAGAAACTCTTCTGGGTCTCTACATCCTCCTCTGGAAAGTAAAGGAGCTGGGCAAGATGGACTCTAAGGACCTTCTCAGCACTAAATCTCATTGTTGTTGTTCATCCTTCAATTTTGGAGAGGATCAATGACATCATGAAGGTGATGTCTTGACTTAAGCCTGAATTGAATTTAAAAGAGGCAGAATTGTACAAAGTTGTCAGCCTCACTCTCTCCTTCAGTCATCCAAGTCCAGTGACAAGACAAAAGTCAGAACCACTGGTGATGGCTTGGGATGTCTGACCAAACTCTAAGTGCTCCATGGTGCCTGTATCAGCCACCTTCGTGGCCACTAGAACAAATTGTTCTCATTTATCTATTCTGCCAGGAAAAGTCTTTGCATGCTTGGGGTAGAAATGCTCCTAACTAATAGACAGGTTTGTGGCCCATTGGTTAGCCCATCTGCTGAGATGGTTTACTGGCTTGTGACCACTGTGCTTGCTATAGCTCCCTGGTGGCGAACCTATGGCATATATGCCAGAGGAGGCACTTAGAACCCTCTCTGTGGGCACATACGCACAGACTTTGCCAGAGTTCATTATTAGAAAGCCAGTGGGATGCAGAGACAGGCTGCTCCCCTTCCCCTCTCCACTGGTGCCTGAGGACATTTCTCACAACACCTCCCCCAAAAGGTTCACCATCACTGCTCTAGCTTCTCTGAGCCCCAGGTGAGAACTGCGTGCCTGGTGGACACCAAAAGTGGATAAGCAGTCCTTAAAAGGGCTCTGCAAGCCCTCATACCAGAGGGGCTAGTCTTCCTTGAACACCTATACACTTCAGCTCATCCCTGTTTGCCTTAGTTTCCTAATCTGCAATCCTAATCTGTAAATGAGCTGGAGAAGGAAATGGCAAAACACTACAATTTCTCTAAATCTATTGTTGAGGGAAACACAAATACACATTTAAAGTGTTTTATATCCATTTCCTTCCTTCTTTCCTTCCTTCCTTCCTTCCTTCCTTCCTTCCTTCCTTCCTTCCTTCCTTCCTTCCTTCCTTCCTTCCTTCCTTCCTTCCTTCCTTCCTTCCTTCCTTCCTTCCTTCCTTCCTTCCTTCCTTCCTTCCTTTCTTTCTTTCTTTCTTTCTTTCTTTCTTTCTTTCTTTCTTTCTTTCTTTCTTTCTTTCTTTCTTTCTTTCTTTCTTTCTTTCTTTCTTTCTTTCTTTCTTTCTTTCTTTCTTTCTTTCTTTCTTTCTTTCTTTCTTTCTCTTTTTTTGACGCAAACAAGGTTAAGTGACTGGCCCAGGGTCATATAGCTAGTTAACAGCTGAGTGAAGCTGGATTAGAACTCAGTTCTTCCTTACTCCAAAGGCAGCACTCTATCCACCCTACCACCTAGCTGCCCCTATGCCCACTTTCTCAATTGATCTTTGAAACAATCTTGTGAAAGAGGAATCCCCTTTTGTCAGTGAAATGTCCTCTATGAGGTCCCCCCTGAGTCCCGCCAGCTACCAATGCCTGGGCCCTCTGCCCAATAACTCTGCACTTACCGTAGTAAAGATGCCATAATCCTGGCTGTCAAATATCATGATTCATATTGTCTTTGCTGATGGAATGCAAACTTTCTGAGAGAAGGCACTGTGTTTTGTCTGTGTAGCCCCAGGACTTAATGCATTTGGTCCCTGGCACATAGTAACCATTTAATAATCATTTAATAATATTTCTTGACTGACTTTACAGTGAAGGAAATTCAGGCTTAGTTAGGTAAGTGACTTGCCTAAAGTCACACAACTAGTTAAATGTTGGGGGGGGGGTATATATATATATGCACATATATATGGGGTGAAATTTGAACCCAGAGTTTGCCTGCCCCAAACTGAGTGCTCTCTCCCCTCCCGTTGCCCCTGATTCACAACAGTGTGCTCGAGTCCCTGCTTCAGGTTTTCTGGCCTACTTCATTTTGTGATGGGGCAGGGGGTGGGCAGGAATATCCGAGTGGGAAGGGAGTTTCTGCTTACAGTCCAGAGAAAAGAGAAACAAGGAGGGGACCGTAAAAAAATATCTTGAGAAATACCACGATCTTTTGTTGAGCAAATAACTTCCCAGAGTTGCTCAAAGTAGGAGGAAACCTGATCGGTCGTGGCAAGATTTCTCCAAGCTAAAGAAAATAGCACCTGTTTCAGATTTATTTTCTGGAAGTTTGCTGCGCTTGGGGCCCTGTCAGACTCTCTGCTGACACTGACTGCTCTCCCCCAGCCCCTGGATGGCCACCGATACAGGAGGAGGGGCCATCTAGGCACCCCGTCCCTACTTCTGGGTCTGATGGGGGGGGTCTGATGGTCCTGCCCCCTCCTTCCACCCAGAAAGAAGCCGAGGCCTGTGGAGGGGAAGGGATTTGTTCAAGGTAGAGTGATCTGAGGAACCACTCGGTATTAAGTGACTTGTCCAGGGTCAGATGGCTACTAAGCTACAGAGGCAGGATTTGAATCTAGGTCTTGCCCGTTCCCAGGGAGCCTATACATTATGCCATTTTCCTCTTAAAAAGTGATTTTAACTAATGATCATTCCATTTAGGAAGTGTTTGGGTTGGGATTGGCAGTACCATCTTTCTGGCTCCAAGACTAATATCTGATTACTACACCGCAACACCTCTTCCAGAGGAGGCTGCGTTTGTACATATACATATACACAGGTGCATGTATATACATATCTTAATGGGGGCAGCTAAGCGTCTCTGTGGACTCTAGGCACTTGCCAACCAAGAGTCAGGAAGACTCTACTTCCTGAGTTCAAATCTGGCCACAGACACTTCCTAGTTGTGTGACTTTGTTCAAGTCACCTCTTCCTGATTGCCTCAGTTTCCTCATCTGTCAAGTGAGCTGGAGAAGAAAATGGCAAACCAGTTGCATGATCCTGGGCAGGTCACTTCAGCCTGTCTGCCTCAGTTTCTTCATCAGTCAAGTGAGCTGGAGAAGGAAATGGCAAACCAGTTATGTGACCCTGGGCAAGTCACCACATTCTGATTACCTCAGTTTCCTCATCTGTCAAGTGAGCTGGAAAAGGAAATGGCAAAATTAGGTGTGTGACCCTGGGCAAGTCACTTCAGCTGTTTGCCTCAGTTTCCTCATCTGTCAAGTGAGCTGGAGAAGGAAATAGCAAACTAGCTGCATGACCCTGGGCAAGTCACTTCAGCCTGTTTGCCTCAGTTTCCTCATCTGTTAAGTGAGCTGGAGAAGGAAATGGCAAACCAGCTGCATGACCCTGGGCAAGTCACTTCAGCCTGTTTGCCTCAGTTTCCTCTTTATAAAATGAGTTGGAGAAGGAAATGGTTGAGCCACTCCAGTATTTTTGCCAAGAAAACCCCAAATGGGGTCACAAAGGGTCAGACAAGACTGAAAATGATTGAACAACAGTAACATATACCTAAATACACATCATTTAAAATTAGGGTACAAACACTTTTGTAAGAGGCGCTTTAAAAAGTCTGATTTAGCATCCGGCTTTGTCAGGTATTACCCAGATTGGAAGCTCTTTTATGAAATTCACTCGGAGCATTTATAAGCCACCCAGACGTACCTGGAAGGCACAGAGAGTGGAGGCAGCAAGTGAGGTGTTATCTTCGTACCTGGGCTTGGATTCCAGTCTCTGCTCTGGGCCGCTTGTAGGACCTTGGGGAAGTCACTTTACTTTTCTGGATCTCGATTTCTCATCTATAAAAAGGAAAGGTCAGACCAGGTCAGGAGTTTTTCACCCAAAGTCCATGAATGAATAAAAAAATCTTGATAACTATTTCAACACATTTGACTTCCTCTGCAAACCAGTGCATTTTGTTTTATGCACTTAAAACATTTTTTTCTGAAAAGGGACCCATAGGTTTCACTAGGCTAACAAAGGGAGGGGGGTGTCCATGATGCAGAAAATTATTATTGTATTATATAATAATATTTTATGTAGCACTTATTATGTGCTTTATAATTTTTCTTTTATTTGACCCTCATAATAACCCTGGCAAGTAGGTGCTATTATTTTCCTCATATTCCAGATGAGGAAACT
Organism: Monodelphis domestica; assembly: GCF_027887165.1. Lineage (NCBI taxonomy): Eukaryota > Metazoa > Chordata > Mammalia > Didelphimorphia > Didelphidae > Monodelphis > Monodelphis domestica. Next base: position 48,772,524 of record NC_077229.1, on the reverse strand, counting down.
GAGGTAAACAGAGCTTACATGAATTGCTCCAAAGTCACACAGCTAATAGGTGTCTGAAGCACGATTTGAACTTGATACCAGCTCCAGGTATCTATTCCTCTAACTGCCTGGGTTGTGAATTCCAAGGCTAGATGATTCCTCAGGTCTGATTCATCTCTAAATTCTATTAATTCCTCCTGTTTAGTCAGATTTGTGTGACTAAAATACAATTCTTTGTAATTTTAGCACCCATTCTTTGTGTCTTAACACTAGTGGTAGTTTCTAAATGAAATTTTCCCATGATGGGGCTCTTACACTCTCTCTCTCTCTCTCTCTCTCTCTCTCTCTCTCTCTCTCTCTCTCTCTCTCTCTCTCTCTCTCTCTCTCTCTTCTCTCTTTCTTTCTTTTTCTCTTCTCTTCTCCTCCTCTTCTTCTTCCTCCTTCTCCTTTCCTCCTCTTCCTCCTTTTTCTCCTCCTCCTCCTCCTCCTTCTCTCTCTCCCCCCCTCCCTTTGTCTGTCTGTCTGTCTCTTTCTTCCTGTGTCTCTGTCTCTCCTTTCACTGTAATCCTACAAAGTATTTAACCGAACTATCCACACAGGAAAAATCAAGTGGATGAAAAATTCCTCTTGTCCAGACTATGATATACAGTTAATTGGACACTCACCCATTTACTTTGATAGATAATGTGAATAGACCATGAGCTCAACCCAGGATTGAACAAGAAGAGAATGGACTAGATTGTCTTTGAGAAAAATTTGTCCAGCACTTTGAATAACCCCAAGCTTCTCTCTGATACAAAATCCCATTAAAAAAAAACTCAAACACCAAAGTCCTTCTGATGGAAATACACCAAAGGGAAGAGAATGCTAGTTGTGGAACTGGATCTGTGTGACTGGATACGTCACTTAACAGCCCTTGAGATTTCAGCAACTCTTTAACTCACTTATTGTTTTAAGTAGGTTGTGATCTGTCAAACCAGAGGGAGGTTCCACATCAATAAAACCCCAGATCCCTGATGTATTGTTGTTCCTCTGGTGATACAATATTGCTGCAAATCATGGAAAGCCACATTCCCCACGGAGCTCAAGAGACTACAGCATATTCCAAATAATGAATTGAATGCATGAATCAGGGTAAAAACAATCACTTAAAGAACTTTGTTAAGTACCTACTATGTGTCAAGTATTATGCTAGACACTGAGAAGATAATAACAGGTGGCACAGTGGATAGAACATAGGACTTGGAGTCAGGAAGATGAGAGTTCAAATCCGGATTCAGGCACTTACTACTTATGTAGCCATGGGCAAGTCACTTAAAAAAAAAATCTCTGCTTGCCTCAGTTTGCTCAGCTATAAAATGGGAATAATAATACCACCCACTCCCAGGGTTGTTATGAGTTAACAAAGCTAATGTGCTTTGGAAACCTGAAAATGCTACATATTAGAAAATGAAATAGTCAATGCCCTCAAGGAGTTTAGTTTCGAATCTAGCCAGGAGAGGCAATGTGAAAAAGTATAGATATATCCAATGTAGGAACAAGATAACTTGGGGAGGAAGGTACTAGTAACTGGGGAAAAGGCAGGGGTTAAGAATGTCTTCATGTAGGAGGTATAATTGGAGCTAGATGGTGAAAATGTGGGATTCTAAGAGGGAGAGGCAAAGACGGAGTGCATTCCTGGCAGGGGGAATGCCTCGTGCAAAAGTGTGGAAGTGGGAGGTTGAATGCCATGTGTGAGGAATCCTAAAATGCTCAGTTTGGTTGTCATAACATGTGTGAAGGAAACAGAAGGATAAGTGATGATGGGCTTTAAACACCAAAAAATTTCTATTTGATTTTCGAAGCACTAAGGGGCCACTTGGGTTTATTGATAATAATAGTTAACAAATATATTGTATTTATTGTATGACTGGCTCTAGGCTAAGAGCTTTACAGATATCTTATTTGATCCTCAAAGCAACCTTGAGAAGTAGGTGCTATACTGATCCCCATTTTACAGACGAGAAAACTGAGACCAACAGCGATTAAGTGAAATGCTTCAAGAACACATAGCTAGTAAGGGCCTGATGCTGAATTTGAACTCAGGTCTTCCTAACTCTAGACTCAGTGCCCTAGCCACTGAGCAACCTAGCTGCCCATTGAGTGGGGGAGTAAAATGAACAAACATGTACTTAGAAAAATGACTTTGGCCTCTGGGTAAAGGGTGGATTAGACTGGAGAGAGCCTTGAGGCCAGGAGAGACCAGTTGAAAGGACATTTCAATAGTCTAGGAAAAGAGGTGATTCAAGACTGGGCAAAGGTGCTGGGTTCAAGAGTGGCAAGAAGGGGACAGAAAAAGGCATCCCAGGAGTAGGAATGATGAGCTTTGGCAGCCATTGGGCTGAGGCTGTAGCCCAGAGGATGGATATAGTGATGAAGTAAAAGGGAACACCAAATATCTACATCATGTGGAAAGAGAATAAGTCGGTTATGCAACAAGAGCAAGAGAAAATAGCTAGATTGTTGCGTGTTGCCTTTTTGTTCAGTCATTTTCAGTCATGTTCAACTCTTCATGACCCCATTTGGAGTTCTCTTGGCAAAGCCACTAGAGTAGTTTGCCAATTTCTTCCCCGACTCATTTTACAGATGAGGAAACTGAGGCAAACAGTTGGGACTTGCCCAGGGTCACACAGTTAGCAAGTGTCGGAGGTCATATTTGAACCCAAGAAGATGAACCTTCCTTGCTCCAGGACTGGCACGCTATGCACCTAGCTGCCCAGAGTGTGCCGTTAGTACCCATGGAGTATCAAGGGTAGGTCCCAGCACAATGGGTGGATCACCCCTCCAGAAAACAGGTTCTGTTGCTCCCTGACCTTGGACTCCCTTGAAAGCAATCTCCTTGGATGGGGGCAAGACGGGCTTGCAATCTTGGTTGTAATCCAACGATTTGGAGGGGGGACCCACATGAACGAGCTCGGTGGATTCATTGACCTTCTGGCCTCCATCATGAATTCATCTCAACTCACAGAGCACATATTTAGCCCCTACTGCTTTTGAGAACCCTCCCCTGCCCTCGAGGGGCTTGTATACCGTGCGAATTCTGCTACCACTTCTGCACTATTGCTCATCCTGTAGACCTACAGCTAGCAGGGGCCAACCTCGATGTGGTAGGAAGGAAATGGAGAACCTTACAGGAATGATAATGATAATAACTTGTTTTTAGACTGTTTGAAAGTCCACAAAGCACCTTTTACAAATACTATCTCATTTGAGTCTTACAACAATCCTGGGAGGTAAAGTACCCATGGTCCTCATTTTACAGATGAGGAAATTGAGGCAAACAGGGTTAAGTGACATGTTCAGGGTCATACAGCTGGTAAGTGTCGAGGCTAGATTTGAACTTAGGAAGATCCATCCTTCTATCCCCTGTCCCCTGTAGTAATTAATAGAGACACCGATGGAGGTCCATGGTTATAGGAGTTGGGAAGGAATGTGGCTTAAGTGGATAGAGAGCTGATCTTGAAGCCAGAAAGATCTGAGTTCAAGTCTCATCTCTGATTGATTGTGTGACCCTGGGTAAGTCACCTAAACCCCAAACCCTAGGATCCTCACTGAAAATTTACTACATCAATAGTCTCACTGATCGTATCCTTTCCCCTGAAGTTATAGTGTATAAAGACTGCTGCACTGGACCTTAGAAGATCACCCCCTCATTTTATGTAGGGAGCTCCAGTCACGGGCCACAGACACATAGATGGCAAAGCCAGGATTGGAACCCGGGTCTCCTCCATTATACCTTGGACATGCTAGGGGAAGAGTCAGGCTTAGTGTCAAAGCTGGGCAGGACCTCAGAGACCATCTTGTCTGACCCTCCATCATCCTGATGAGGCATCGGGCCCATAGAGGTGGTGACTTAGCCAAGGTCACACAGGGAGCCTGCCCTCAACTAGCATGCCTGGGGCACAGTGACCAGCCCGGTCTGGCCTTTTAGCTCAGCAGGTCCCCCTCCTCTCCGGCCTGGGGGTGCTGTTTCCCAGGAGCCCCTGAGCCTGGGTCCGCAGCTAGATCAGCGCTGGAGGCTGGGAGGTTCCCCAACCCTCATTTCCTGCTGTTTGCCCAGAGGCTCCTTTGTCGGGTTGGGCAAACCCGACTTTGGGTTGGGAGACGTTTTCTGACTGATCCTTTTTGGTCCCTATAGCGAGCCTCCTTAGTAGCGGCTGTTGATCCCATTTTACAGATGAGGAAACCAAGGTAGGTCTAACCGGGAGCCAGGCTGCCCTTGGTCCCTTTCCACAGAAAATAACACCTGATCTGGAGTGGAGGGGGAAAAAGCTCCAGGAAGGGCAGCTGGGAGTTGAGGGAGTGCCGGCCGCCCCGGCTGGGGACCCGAAATTATGAGGTTTTCCTTTGCGTGGGGCAATGAATGCGGCCTCAGACAGATGCGGCCCCACATGTGTTGGAGGTCGGCGAGCCCCAGTGCAGGGCCAGCCGCTTTGAAACGGGGAGCAGCGCGATGGTGAGGGGATCGGGGGAGGCCCGGCGCACAAAGGGGCCACTGTCCTGGAGGAGCCTTTACATAAGCCCGGCAAAAGCCAGCAGCGGGAGCTCCGCAGCTGCAGCTCCAGGCAAACAGGGACTTGGAGCGGACCGGAGCCCGCCTTAAAAGATGACGACTTCCAGATGTGGAGAGAGAGGGGGGAGGGGGAGGGAGGAAGGGAGGGGGGGAGGGAGAGGGACACAGAGAAACAGGGAGAGATGGAGAGAGAGAAAGACAGTGCCAGAGAGACAGAGGCAGAAAGAGTGGTAGAGAAAGATGGGGGGGGGAGGAGAAAAGAAAAGAGAGGAGAAAGAGAAAGGACAGAGAAGGAGAGAGCAAAAGAAAGGGGAGAAGGAAGGGGGGGAGAGAAAGAAAAGGAGGAGGAGGAGAAAAGGAGGAGGAGGAGGAAGAACGAGAAGGAGGAGGAGGAAGAACGAGGAGGAGGAGGAAGAAGGAGGAGGAGGAAGAAGGAGGAGGAGGAGGAAGAAGGAGGAAGAGGAGGAGGAAGGAGGAGAGGAGGAGGAAGGAGGAGGAGGAAGAAGGAGGAAGAGGAGGAAGAAGGAGGAGGAGGAGGAAGAAGGAGGAGGAGGAGGAAGAAGGAGGAGGAAGAGAAAGAAGGAGGAGGAAGGAGAAGGTGAGAGTAAGAGGGAGAGAGAGAGAGAGAGAGAGAGAGAGAGAAAG